>NC_069500.1:1235027553-1235327553 GCF_027579735.1 Bombina bombina | reverse complement strand
ACATCAACACCCTATATCAGGTGTGCATAATTATTAGGCAACTTCCTTTCCTTTGGCAAAATGGGTCAAAAGAAGGACTTGACAGGCTCATAAAAGTCAAAAATAGTGAGATATCTTACAGAGGGATGCAGCACTCTTAAAATTGCAAAGCTTCTGAAGCGTGATCATCGAACAATCAAGCGTTTCATTCAAAATAGTCAACAGGGTCGCAAGAAGCGTGTGGAAAAACCAAGGCGCAAAATAACTGCCCATGAACTGAGAAAAGTCAAGCGTGCAGCTGCCAAGATGCCACTTGCCACCAGTTTGGCCATATTTCAGAGCTGCAACATCACTGGAGTGCCCAAAAGCACAAGGTGTGCAATACTCAGAGACATGGCCAAGGTAAGAAAGGCTGAAAGACGACCACCACTGAACAAGACACACAAGCTGAAACGTCAAGACTGGGCCAAGAAATATCTCAAGACTGATTTTTCTAAGGTTTTATGGACTGATGAAATGAGAGTGAGTCTTGATGGGCCAGATGGATGGGCCCGTGGCTGGATTGGTAAAGGGCAGAGAGCTCCAGTCCGACTCAGACGCCAGCAAGGTGGAGGTGGAGTACTGGTTTGGGCTGGTATCATCAAAGATGAGCTTGTGGGGCCTTTTCGGGTTGAGGATGGAGTCAAGCTCAACTCCCAGTCCTGCTGCCAGTTTCTGGAAGACACCTTCTTCAAGCAGTGGTACAGGAAGAAGTCTGCATCCTTCAAGAAAAACATGATTTTCATGCAGGACAATGCTCCATCACACGCGTCCAAGTACTCCACAGCGTGGCTGGCAAGAAAGGGTATAAAAGAAGAAAATCTAATGACATGGCCTCCTTGTTCACCTGATCTGAACCCCATTGAGAACCTGTGGTCCATCATCAAATGTGAGATTTACAAGGAGGGAAAACAGTACACCTCTCTGAAAAGTGTCTGGGAGGCTGTGGTTGCTGCTGCACGCAATGTTGATGGTGAACAGATCAAAACACTGACAGAATCCATGGATGGCAGGCTTTTGAGTGTCCTTGCAAAGAAAGGTGGCTATATGGGTCACCGATTTGTTTTTGTTTTGTTTTTGAATGTCAGAAATGTATATTTGTGAATGTTGAGATGTTATATTGGTTTCACTGGTAAAAATAAATAATTGAAATGGGTATATATTTGTTTTTTGTTAAGTTGCCTAATAATTATGCACAGTAATAGTCACCTACACACACAGATATCCCCCTAAAAACATAATTTATGCTTACCTGATAAATTCCTTTCTTCTGTTGTGTGATCAGTCCACGGGTCATCATTACTTCTGGGATATAACTCCTCCCCAACAGGAAATGCAAGAGGATTCACCCAGCAGAGCTGCATATAGCTCCTCCCCTCTACGTCACTCCCAGTCATTCGACCAAGAATCAACGAGAAAGGAGAAACCAAGGGTGAAGTGGTGACTGGAGTATAATTTAAAAAATATTTACCTGCCTTAAAAAACAGGGCGGGCCGTGGACTGATCACACAACAGAAGAAAGGAATTTATCAGGTAAGCATAAATTATGTTTTCTTCTGTTATGTGTGATCAGTCCACGGGTCATCATTACTTCTGGGATACCAATACCAAAGCAAAAGTACACGGATGACGGGAGGGATAGGCAGGCTCATTATACAGAAGGAACCACTGCCTGAAGAACCTTTCTCCCAAAAATAGCCTCCGAAGAAGCAAAAGTGTCAAATTTGTAAAATTTGGAAAAAGTATGAAGCGAAGACCAAGTTGCAGCCTTGCAAATCTGTTCAACAGAGGCCTCATTCTTAAAGGCCCAAGTGGAAGCCACAGCTCTAGTGGAATGAGCTGTAATTCTTTCAGGAGGCTGCTGTCCAGCAGTCTCATAGGCTAAATGAATTATGCTACGAAGCCAGAAGGAGAGAGAGGTAGCCGAAGCCTTATGACCTCTCCTCTGACCAGAGTACACGACAAACAGGGAAGACGTTTGTCGAAAATCCTTAGTTGCCTGCAAGTAGAACTTGAGGGCACGAACTACATCCAGATTGTGTAGAAGACGTTCCTTCTTTGAAGAAGGATTCGGGCACAGGGAAGGAACCACGATCTCTTGATTGATGTTCCTGTTAGTGACTACCTTAGGTAAGAACCCAGGTTTAGTACGCAGAACTACCTTATCTGAATGAAAAATCAAATAAGGAGAATCACAATGTAAAGCTGATAACTCAGAGACTCTCCGAGCCGAAGAAATAGCCATTAAAAATAACACTTTCCAAGATAACAACTTTATATCAATGGAATGAAGGGGTTCAAACGGAACTCCTTGTAGAACGTTAAGAACAAGGTTTAAACTCCATGGCGGAGCAACAGTTTTAAACACAGGCTTGATTCTAGCTAAAGCCTGACAAAAAGCCTGGACGTCTGGATTTTCTGACAGACGCCTGTGCAACAAGATGGACAGAGCTGAGATCTGTCCCTTTAATGAACTAGCCGATAAACCCTTTTCTAAACCTTCTTGTAGAAAGGACAATATCCTAGGAATCCTAACCTTACTCCAGGAGTAACCTTTGGATTCGCACCAGTATAGGTATTTACGCCATATCTTATGGTAAATCCTTCTGGTAACAGGCTTCCTAGCCTGTATCAGGGTATCAATAACCGACTCAGAAAAACCACGTTTTGATAAAATCAAGCGTTCAATTTCCAAGCAGTCAGCTTCAGAGAAGTTAGATTTTGATGTTTGAATGGACCCTGTATCAGAAGGTCCTGTCTTAGAGGTAGAGACCAAGGCGGACAGGATGACATGTCCACTAGATCTGCATACCAAGTCCTGCGTGGCCATGCAGGCGCTATTAGAATCACTGATGCTCTCTCCTGTTTGATTTTGGCAATCAATCGAGGAAGCAGCGGGAAGGGTGGAAACACATAAGCCATCCCGAAGTTCCAAGGTGCTGTCAAAGCATCTATCAGAACCGCTCCCGGGTCCCTGGATCTGGACCCGTAGCGAGGAAGTTTGGCGTTCTGGCGAGACGCCATGAGATCTATCTCTGGTTTGCCCCAACGTCAAAGTATTTGGGCAAAGACCTCCGGATGAAGTTCCCACTCCCCCGGATGAAAAGTCTGGCGACTCAAGAAATCCGCCTCCCAGTTCTCCACTCCCGGGATGTGGATTGCTGACAGGTGGCAAGAGTGAGACTCTGCCCAGCGAATTATCTTTGATACTTCCATCATTGCTAGGGAGCTTCTTGTCCCTCCTTGATGGTTGATGTAAGCTACAGTCGTGATGTTGTCCGACTGAAACCTGATGAACCCCCGAGTTTTTAACTGGGGCCAAGCCAGAAGGGCATTGAGAACTGCTCTCAATTCCAGAATGTTTATTGGTAGGAGACTTTCCTCCTGATTCCATTGTCCCTGAGCCTTCAGAGAATTCCAGACAGCGCCCCAACCTAGTAGGCTGGCGTCTGTTGTTACAATTGTCCAGTCCGGCCTGCTGAATGGCATCCCCCTGGACAGATGTGGCCGAGAAAGCCACCATAGAAGAGAGTTTCTGGTCTCTTGATCCAGATTCAAAGTAGGGGACAAGTCTGAGTAATCCCCATTCCACTGACTCAGCATGCACAATTGCAGCGGTCTGAGATGTAGACGTGCAAAGGGTACTATGTCCATTGCTGCTACCATTAAGCCGATCACCTCCATGCATTGAGCTACTGACGGGAGTTGAATGGAATGAAGGACACGGCATGCATTTAGAAGCTTTGTTAATCTGTCTTCTGTCAGATAAATTTTCATTTCTACAGAATCTATAAGAGTCCCCAAGAATGGAACTCTTGTGAGAGGAAAGAGAGAACTCTTCTTTTCGTTCACTTTCCATCCATGCGACCTTAGAAATGCCAGAACTAACTCTGTATGAGACTTGGCAGTTTGAAAGCTTGAAGCTTGTATCAGAATGTCGTCTAGGTACGGAGCTACCGAAATTCCTCGCGGTCTTAGTACCGCCAGAAGGGCACCCAGAACCTTTGTGAAGATTCTTGGAGCCGTAGCCAATCCAAATGGAAGAGCTACAAACTGGTAATGCCTGTCTAAGAAGGCAAACCTTAGATACCGGTAATGATCTTTGTGAATCGGTATGTGAAGGTAAGCATCCTTTAAATCCACTGTGGTCATGTACTGACCCTTTTGGATCATGGGTAAGATTGTCCGAATAGTTTCCATTTTGAACGATGGAACTCTTAGGAATTTGTTTAGGATCTTTAAATCCAAGATTGGCCTGAAAGTTCCCTCTTTTTTGGGAACCACAAACAGGTTTGAGTAAAACCCTTGTCCCTGTTCCGACCGCGGAACCGGATGGATCACTCCCATTAATAACAGATCTTGTACACAGCGTAGAAACGCTTCTTTCTTTATCTGGTTTGTTGACAACCTTGACAGATGAAATCTCCCTCTTGGGGGAGAGAATTTGAAGTCTAGAAGGTATCCCTGAGATATGATCTCTAGCGCCCAGGGATCCTGAACATCTCTTGCCCAAGCCTGGGCGAAGAGAGAGAGTCTGCCCCCCACTAGATCCGGTCCCGGATCGGGGGCCCTCGATTCATGCTGTCTTAGGGGCAGCAGCAGGTTTCCTGGCCTGCTTGCCCTTGTTCCAGGACTGGTTAGGTTTCCAGCCTTGTCTGTAACGAGCAACGGCTCCTTCCTGTTTTGGTGCAGTGGAAGTTGGTGCTGCTCCTGCTTTGAAATTCCGAAAGGGACGAAAATTAGACTGTCTAGCCTTAGCTTTGGCTTTGTCTTGAGGCAGGGCGTGGCCCTTACCTCCTGTAATGTCAGCGATAATTTCTTTCAAACCGGGCCCAAATAAAGTTTGCCCTTTGAAAGGTATATTAAGTAATTTGGACTTAGAAGTTACATCAGCTGACCAGGATTTTAGCCACAGCGCCCTACGTGCCTGAATGGCGAATCCTGAGTTCTTAGCCGTAAGTTTGGTTAAATGTACTACGGCCTCCGAAATGAATGAATTAGCTAGTTTAAGGACTCTAAGCCTGTCCGTAATGTCGTCCAGCGTAGCTGAACTAAGGTTCTCTTCCAGAGACTCCATCCAAAATGCTGCCGCAGCCGTAATCGGCGCGATGCATGCAAGGGGTTGCAATATAAAACCTTGTTGAACAAACATTTTCTTAAGGTAACCCTCTAATTTTTTATCCATTGGATCTGAAAAAGCACAGCTATCCTCCACCGGGATAGTGGTACGCTTAGCTAAAGTAGAAACTGCTCCCTCCACCTTAGGGACCGTTTGCCATAAGTCCCGTGTGGTGGCGTCTATTGGAAACATCTTTCTAAATATTGGAGGGGGTGAGAACGGCACACCGGGTCTATCCCACTCCTTAGTAACAATTTCAGTTAGTCTCTTAGGTATAGGAAAAACGTCAGTACTCGCCGGTACCGCAAAGTATTTATCCAACCTACACAATTTCTCTGGTATTGCAACAGTGTTACAATCATTAAGAGCCGCTAAAACCTCCCCTAGTAATACACGGAGGTTCTCTAATTTAAATTTAAAATTTGAAATATCTGAATCCAATCTGTTTGGATCAGAACCGTCACCCACAGAATGAAGCTCTCCGTCCTCATGCTCTGCAAGCTGTGACGCAGTATCAGACATGGCTCTAGTATTATCAGCGCACTCTGTTCTCACCCCAGAGTGATCACGCTTGCCCCTTAGTTCTGGTAATTTAGCCAAAACTTCAGTCATAACAGTAGCCATATCTTGTAATGTTATCTGTAATGGCCGCCCAGATGTACTAGGCGTCACAATATCACGCACCTCCCGGGCGGGAGATGCAGGTACTGACACGTGAGGCGAGTTAGTCGGCATAACTCTCCCCTCGCTGTTTGGTGAAATTTGTTCAATTTGTACAGATTGGCTTTTATTTAAAGTAGCATCAATACAGTTAGTACATAAATTTCTATTGGGCTCCACCTTGGCATTGGAACAAATGACACAGGTATCTTCCTCTGAATCAGACATGTTTAACACACTAGCAAATAAACTTGCAACTTGGTTACAATCTTATTTAATAAAAACGTACTGTGCCTCAAAGAAGCACTAAACGATTAAATGACAGTTGAAATAATGAACTGAAAAACTGTTATAGCATCAATCCTTGAAAACAACACAACTTTTAGCAAAGGTTTGTTCCCATTAGTAAAGTAACAATAATTAAATTGAAAACGTAAAAATAAGAGAGCAACGTTTTTAATCACAGTCAATATATAAGTCTCACAGCTCTGCTGAGAGAATCTACCTCCCTTCAAAGAAGTTTGAAGACTCCTGAGTTCTGTTAGAGATGAACCGGATCATGCAGGAAATACAAGAGTAACTGACTGGAAATTTTTGATGCGTAGCAAAGAGCGCCAAAAACGGCCCCTCCCCCTCACACACAGCAGTGAGAGAGAAACGAAACTGTCACAATTAAAACAAGCAACTGCCAAGTGGAAAAATAATGCCCAAACATTTATTCACTCAGTACCTCAGAAAATGCAAACGATTCTACATTCCAGCAAAAACGTTTAACATAATAAATACCTATTAAAAGGTTTAATGTACTTTTTACAGAGTAATTCCAGTGAAGTACCATCCCCAGAATACTGAAGTGTAGAGTATACATACATGTCATTATAACGGTATGGCAGGATTTTCTCATCAATTCCATTCAGAAAATAAAAACTGCTACATACCTCAATGCAGATTCATCTGCCCGCTGTCCCCTGATCTGAAGCTTTTACCTCCCTCAGATGGCCGAGAAACAGCAATATGATCTTAACTACTCCGGTTAAAATCATAGTAAAAAAACTCTGGTAGATTCTTCTTCAAACTCTGCCAGAGAGGCAATAACACGCTCCGGTGCTATTGTAAAATAACAAACTTTTGATTGAAGTTATAAAAACTAAGTATAATCACCATAGTCCTCTCACACATCCTATCTAGTCGTTGGGTGCAAGAGAATGACTGGGAGTGACGTAGAGGGGAGGAGCTATATGCAGCTCTGCTGGGTGAATCCTCTTGCATTTCCTGTTGGGGAGGAGTTATATCCCAGAAGTAATGATGACCCGTGGACTGATCACACATAACAGAAGAAATAGCTATAACTAAAAACAAACTAAAAACTACTTCCAAAACTATTCAGCTTTGATATTAATGAGTTTTTTGGGTTCATTGAGAACATGGTTGTTGTTCAATAATAAAATTAATCCTCAAAAATACAACTTGCCTAATAATTCTGCACTCCCTGTATATATATATATATATATATATATATATATATATATATATATATATATATATATATATATATATATATATATATATATATATATATATATATATATATATTCCCTAATTTGCAAATAATTAGAAACACAATTAGTTTATAAAGCATATGTCTATAATGGAACAAAGTATACTGCTGCTTCAGTTGTATGTCTACAGTGTATATTTTCAGCTAATCTTAGAAGATAAAAAGTCAGTATCATAATGAAACAATACAAACTGAGACAAATGCACAAGCATGGCTATTTGTAATTGTATTGAAAAAAAACATATTACTAAAATACAGATTTACAGGTTCAAATGTGTATGTTTCTTACAGTTTTTTTACTGGAACCTCTTCTGGAGTTAATATACCAACTTCATTGACATCATAGCCCTTCCCATTATGAGCAGACACAATCCTATCGCCTTTGCAAACCTCCCCTCCAAATAGGGCAATATTAGCTACAACTCCTCTGTAATGATCAAATGTTGAGTCAAACAAAAGAGCTTTTAGGGGACTGTTATTTTCCAACTTAGGTCTGAAAAGAAACAAAACAAAAAAGAGATGAGCAAAAAAATGTATATTTGTAAACAGATCATATTTAGTATGGTTAAAATAATTATGAAAAGTTTCCTTTTTACTAATCACATTTACCCTGTAGCAGTGGGTTGCTTCCTCTTAATAACATGTATATTGTTATAAGAAAAATATGAAGACAGGTAAGAAAACACATATAGCACTCTTAGTTTTGTGAAAGTTGTACAGCTGGATCAGCTGATTGTAATAAACAGCTTGTTTACTAGTTTACTGATGGGCTCGAACATAAATTAAAATATAACTTTTATTAAGTTGTAAATAAAATAGGAGATTACATTAAAAACACACTTAGGTACCTACTGTTGTGTATGAAAGTCATTAGAGGAGCATAAAGGTAAAGCTTATCCACTACTTGGACGTTATTCAGTGATATCTTGCATAAAATGGAAAATTACCTTTGTACAACGTTCTAATTGGACCACTTCAAGATTCAAGCCATCCAGCTTAGAATCTAAATAGCGTGTAAATGTCTCTTATGAGAGTTAAAGATTGTGAATTAGGTATGTGGATTACGCACCACTGATTACACTCATAGAAAGCTATATGGAATATGTACTGGCGGGCCGTTAAAGTATGAGATCAACAATGTGTTAAGGCAAGGGTTAACAAAAGTGATCCTGAGGATGATAACAACAGAAATATAAAGATACTGGGTCAAGTATTGCTAGGTATGTTCCTTATATTTGTCCACAAAGGAACAGTACCACTACCTGTATCATTATAAATATAAATGATCTTGATGTTTAGAAATAGTATGTATTCCTCTGGAGATAATAAGACTTACTAATTCATTGTGAGCATATGTAATTACAGTTAGTAGTATCAGTTTAACTATCTAGTGATCTCTTACAATATTATGTTTTCACAAATCAGTAAGTAACATATTTTTCATTGCAACATTCTTATAGTCTGAAATGTACAATCACTTTAAAGTCTACAGTGTAAGTAGCATATATCTTGAGTGTCTAATCTTTTTCCATGCAAGATATTATTTTTTTTGCATCTTAATGTCTCCTATAATTAGAAAGTTTATGCGGAAAAGGTCATTTGTGCACAAAATGAACATATATAAAATGTCAAATACTTACGGTGGGATTTTTGTAATAACATCATGCAGAACGCTTTCAACATTTGTTCCTAACTTAGCAGAGATCTAATAAAATAGAAAGAGAAAATGATTATAAAAACAACCCTGGACAATGTAATAAATATGTACAGTAATTAAACTTTTACTTAACAGCAAGTGTGCTGTGTTAGTAGGATGAATTCGGGGCGGGGGGTTTCATAGGACGCTGCTCCACCTCTTACTTAGAAGCTGACATGGGTGGTGTAAAACATATACAGTATATATGTGTTGCTGCCTTGGAGAAAAAGTGCATACAAACAAATGGACATAAACTGAAAGTAACATGGAGCAAAGTAAAAATTTACACTAGGACTTGTTAAAGGACAATGTGTATGAAGGAAGTGCTAATTCCAATACTTGTCACTCTAAATGGATATGAAGTTACAAAATAATTGTATTACTGATAGCTATATACTAGGGCACTATTTTTGCCTGCAGCAGAATCAAAGCTCAGTGGTTGAGACAATGATTTCCATTACAAACAGAAAAGCAATATCTGATGTACTAAAGCAATGTGAAAGGTTTTTTGCTGTAGCAGGAATCCTTTATGTTTATTTTGTTATAGTGTGGCAGAGAGGTGTACTCCTGGGTGATTAGGAATTGAATTTTTAGAAAAGTAGTGCATTTGCATAAAATATATTACCTAACTATGCCCTATCAGCCCTTCTTAAACTGTGGGTCGCGACCCCATATGGGGTTGCGTAGCCCTAATATGGGGGTTGCGGGCCTCCCGATTCCATATTTTGTGCGATAAAACGCCCGCAATTATGATCTTAAGACCGGCCGCACTTCTGTTGCAACTATTACAAAGTGCGGCCGGTTCTTAAGGCCGGTCTTAGGGGTGTGTGACCTGTGCCATCGCACAGGCACACACACCAAGCGCTGGCCGGCTGCCTGCTTCCTCCCAGCACTCCCTTTTCCCTCCTCCGCAGCAGTGCTGGGAGGAAGTGATTGTAAGTCACTTCCTCCCAGCACGCTGTGCTGCTCAGGAGAGAAGAGGGAGCCCTGCAGAGTGAGCATAAAATGGGGAAGTACGAGTATGGAAGGGAGGGTATAAGCATGAAAGGGGGTATGAATATAAAGAGGGAGTATGGAAGGGACATTGACAAGACAAAGGCTTCACAGCTGAAACTCGTAGAAGATGATCTGATAATCCTGCTAAAAAAAACGCTAAAGGAGGGAGAAGAATACTACTTTCTAAGTGGTGAAAAAACGGAGGATTCCTTTTACAGTAATATTGCAATATTACTGCTACATTTGTTTTTCCAATAAGTGCTAAATAAGAGACACTGAACATCAAGGAACATAGAGGAACTACTATTTCCACAGTCTGAGGAGTTCTTTCCACCTATTGGATGTGACAAAGCCATGTGACAAAGTCATGCGATCAGTGACGTGGAGAGACATCTTCAAACGAATGCTGAGACCACAACAACGCCGGCTGGCAAAGAATAAAAAATAGCTACTGCACAAACACTTTACTCTAGCTCTTTCAATTCCCGTTTTGTGAATATATGGAAAGATATTAAAATCGAACAAACAGCACTTTCATATTCTCGTAAAAAACTTATGCACAAAGGACAATTATAAACTGTGTCATTCATTTTTGGATTCATTTGTTTGTATATGTCGATTTTATAGGTCTGTTTTATCCCATTATTATATTAACTAAATTTGTCTTATGCCAATTTTGGTTTTAGAGATTTTTTTATGATATGAGATTTAGAGATCTAAGAATTTTTAGCATCCAAACCTGCATTTTATGCGCTTTCTTCTATTTTGCACATTTGAGTTTACTATTTTGGGGTTTTGTAGTTTTTAAGAAAGCCAAGTTTGGAAGTGTTTAATATATTAACCCTTTGTTTGTATCATACATTCTTTTTACATTTACTTATAAATATGAGTGAAATACTTTACTCAAGCACAACACAAAACTCACGCACGGGCACACTAATCATTAAAAGTATAGCACACGCTAAAAATTGCGCCAACATTCTCTGGCAATTCTTTTTTTTTTTAACATGGACTTGCAATATCAGGTTGTGTGCTATTCTTAGTGTCGGCACACAATATTAATAGCCCGCCCTACGCTATCAACAGTGCTCCACATGTAATCTGGGCCTATAAAAGTAAACTTCTTTTTAATTAACCAAGACTCCAATTTAAATTACACATTATCAAAAGGTCCCTCTTATTTTCTTCTAAGCTGCTTTATAAACAGTATATTGCTATAAAGATTGGCTCTAGCATTTTTCCATAACTGGGCAAAAAAAACCTTAGAAATTAGAAACAATACAGCAAAACTAGACAATCATTCAGCACAGAGGGCAGGATATAGTAGTAGTGGTAATACATCCTATCTGCTAGAGGTGATAAACATTATGGGCGCCATGTACTAAGGCGTCAATTTTTTCGCACAGACCGTATCGAAATAACCCGCCGGCATTCGCACCATGCGGATGGCACTTCGTTACATGAATGTACTAAAAACCAAGCCGTAAAATTTCGCGTCTATTGTGTGTCGAAGACAATCGGATTATTGATAACTTTGAAGCTTCGTTCGGCGCGAAAGAGCGAAGTTAAGAAGCAGTCTGCGACCTGATTGGTTTAGTTCTTTACCCACGTGACGATCTAGGTGTCATAATCGCCAGATAAGCGGCAACGTCTGGCTGCTGACATGTATAAGAATGTGCATTTTCCCAGAAATCTTAGAATATTGTTTATTTACTTTTCGGTATTCACTTTGACAAGATGGCTTGCTCCGGAGATTCTGCTACTTCTAAGAAGACTCGCAACCCTAACTTCTCGCATCAACAGAATGTTGTACTTGTTGATCTAGTACTCGAATATTATGACAATATTTATGGTAGCAAGTTGTTAACCGGTGCCTGTATAGCCCTTCTTCCTCGTAATTGAATTAATCGGAAAAGAAACATGTGTAAAAGTGTCTCCATCTTCATTCACTGATCCAAAAACCAATAATGCTACAATAGTAGTCTAGTCCTTTCACTTAAGTACTTCTACCTGGCGTCAGGTTGATACCCCCATAGTTTTCTATTGTAATCGCTACCTAAATGGTCGCGAAGCAAATCACGCGAAGTTACAGTGAAAGTTGGAGCGGGCGGATTAGTTGTAACATTCATAATTTCCGATTACAGCGAATTTACGTGCGATCGAACATGTAGTAAGTGGAAAAAGGCTTCGGAACGATGAGTTGAGTAAAATTACGATCGCTGATGAAAATAGTGGTTTTTCGAGCAGATTGCAGATTGATACATACGAGAAGCAGATCGTGAGCGAATTTTGACGCGGAAATACAGATGGACGGTCGCTTTGAAGCTTAGTACATGGCGCCCTATGATTTAATGCTTCTGTGATATAAACAAATACTTCAAAGAGAATTACAAAGTATAAGCATTAGAGTGTTAAAAAAAAGAAAAGGCATAAGAAAAAAACATTAGTAGCTGGGGCATCTAGCATTTGGATGTCTCAATCACAAAACCAAAAACAGTTTACAGTGAAATGTCATATTTGCATACTTACTCTGATACAGTCACTTCTTGGAATGTCAAACATTTTTTCTATTTGCTTCTCTACTCTTTCTGGGTCTGCATTTTTCAAATCTATCTATACAAAAAAAAATAATTAAATAAATAAAATATTTCAAGAAAAATGCATAGGTGGAAAAGCTGTTCCATAATTATTATGTGTATTACCACATATATTTTGAGTGCAATTTTTCTAATTGAGTACAAAAATATAAAATAATATTCATATAAAAAAAAACAGAATTTATGCTTACCTGATAAATTACTTTCTCTTACGGTGTATTCAGTCCACGGATTCATCCTTACTTGTGGGATATTCTCAATCCCTACAGGAAGTGGTAAAGAGAGCACACAGCAAAGCTGTCCATATAGCTCCCCTCAGGCTCCGCCCCCCCAGTCATTCGGTTAGGAGAAAAAGGAGAACCATAGGGTGCAGTGGTGACTGTAGTTATTATAAATTAAATTTGAACCTGACTTAAATGTCAGGGCGGGCCGTGGACTGAATACACCGTAAGAGAAAGTAATTTATCAGGTAAGCATAAATTCTGTTTTCTCTTACTTGGTGTATTCAGTCCACGGATTCATCCTTACTTGTGGGATACCAATACCAAAGCAATAGGACACGGATGAAGGGAGGGAACAAGTCAGGTAACCTAAACGGAAGGCACCACTGCTTGCAAAACCTTTCTCCCAAAAATAGCCTCTGAAGAAGCAAAAGTATCGAATTTGTAAAATTTGGCAAATGTATGCAGTGAGACCAAGTCGCTGCCTTACAAATCTGTTCAACAGAAGCCTCATTCTTGAAAGCCCATGTGGAAGCCACAGCTCTAGTGGAATGAGCTGTAATTCGTTCAGGAGGCTGCTGTCTCGCAGTCTCATAAGCCAAACGGATGATGTTTTTCAGCCAAAAGGAAAGAGAGGTAGCAGACGCTTTCCTACCTCTCCTCTTACCAGAATAGACAACAAACAAGGATGATGTTTGTCTGAAATCTTTAGTTGCTTTTAAATAGAATTTTAAAGCACGAACCACGTCAAGATTGTGTAAAAGTCGGTCCTTCTTAGAAACTGGATTAGGACACAGAGAAGGAACAATGATTTCCTGGTTAATATTCTTATTAGAAACCACTTTTGGAAGGAAACCAGGTTAGGTGCGCAAAACAACCTTATCTGCATGGAACACCAGAAAGGGTGAATTACACTGCAAAGCAGACAATTCAGAAACTCTTCGAGCAGAAGAAATGGCTACTAAAAACAAAACTTTCCAAGATAAAAACTTAATATCTATGGAATGCAAAGGTTCAAACGGAACCCCTTGAAGAACTGAAATAACTAAATTTAGACTCCATAGAAGAGCCACAGGCTTGTAAACAGGCTTGATTCTGACTAGGGCCTGTGCAAACACCTGAACGTCTGGTACAGCAGCCAGACGCTTATGTAACAGAATAGACAGAGCAGATATCTGTCCCTTTAAGGAACTAGTTGACAGACCCTTCTCCAATCCTTCTTGGAGAAAAGACCATATCCTTGGAATCCTAATCTTACTCCACGAGTAACCCTTGGATTCACACCAACAAAGATATTTCCGCCATATCTTATGGTAAATTTTCCTGGTGACAGGCTTTCTGGCCTGTATCAGAGTGTCTATAACTGATTCAGAGAAACTAGATTTGGATGCTTGAAAGGACCTTGAATTAGAAGATCCTGCCTCGATGGCAGTTTCCATGGTGGGACTGATGACATGTCCACTAGGTCTGCATACCAAGTCCTGCGTGGCCACGCAGGCGCTATCAGAATTACCGAAGCCTTCTCCTGTTTGATTCTGGCTACTAGCCGAAGGAGAAGAGGAAACGATGGAAAGACATAAGCTAGACTGAACGACCAAGGCGCTATTAATGCATCCATCAATGCCGCCTTGGGATCCCCGGATCTGGATCCGTAAAGGGGAAGTTTGGTGTTCTGACGGGACGCCATCAGATCCAATTCTGGAATGCCCCATAGCTGAGTTAGCTGAGCAAAAACCTCCGGGTGGAGTTTAGAAAATCTTAGAAAATCCGCCTCCCAGTTGTCTACCCCTAGGATGTGAATTGCAGAAATATGGCAGGAGTGATCCTCCGCCCATATGATGATCTTGGATACTTCCTTCATCGCTAGGGAACTTTTTGTTCCTCCCTGATGATTGATGTACGCTACAGTCGTGATGTTGTTCGACTGAAATCTGATTAATTTGGCCTCCGCTAGTTGAGGCCACACCTGGAGCGTATTGAATATCGCTCTCAACTCCAAAGAGTTTATCGGAAGAAGAGATTCTTCCCGAGACCATAGTCCCTGAGCCTTCAGGGAGTTCCAGACCGCACCCCAGCCTAACAGACTGGCCTCGGTCGTGACAATGATCCACTCCGGTCTGCGGAAACTCATTCCCTGAGACAGGTGATCTTGAGACAACCACCAGAGAAGAGAGTCTCTGGTTTTCTGGTCCATTTGTACTTGAGGAGACAAATCTGCGTAATCTCCATTCCACTGTTTGAGCATGCATAGCTGCAGTGGTCTGAGATGAATTCGGGCAAAAGGGACTACTTCCATTGCCGCGACCATTAAACCAATTACTTCCATGCACTGAGCCACGGAAGGCCGAGGAATGGAATGAAGAACTCGGCAAGTATTCAGCAGTCTTGACTTCCTGACCTCTGTCAGAAAGATTTTCATTTCTACCGAGTCTATTAGTGTTCCCAGGAAAGGAACCCTTGTGAGCGGGGACAGAGAACTCTTTTCTACGTTCACCTTCCACCCGTGAGACCTTAGAAAGGCCAGAACGATGTCCGTATGAGCCTTGGCTCTATGAAAGGACGACGCCTGTATTAATATGTCGTCTAGGTAAGGTGCTACTGCAATGCCCCGCGGTCTTAGTACCGCTAGAAGGGACCCTAGCTGTTTGCCCAGGAAGGCGAACCTTAGGAACTGATGGTGATCTTTGTGGATAGGAATATGTAGATACGCATCCTTTATATCCACGGTAGTCATATATTGACCCTCCTGGGTCATCGGCAAGATTGTCCGAATGGTGTCCATCTTTGAGGAATTTGTTTAGAATTTTTAAATCCAGGATTGGCCTGAAAATTCCCTCCTTTTTGGGAACTACAAACAGGTTTGAGTAAAAGCCCAGACCTTGTTCTACAATTGGAACTGGGTGTATCACTCCCATCTTTAGCAGATCTTCTACACAGCGTAAGAACTCCTGTTTCTTTATTTGGTCTGAAGACGAATAAGAAATGTGGAACCTTCCCCTTGGGGGAGAATCCTTGAATTCTAGAAGGTACCCCTGAGCAACTATTTCTAATGCCCAGGGATCTGGAACATCTCTTGCCCAAGCCTGAGCGAAGAGAGAAAGTCTGCCCCCTACTCGATCCGATCCCGGATCGGGGGCTACCCCTTCATGCTGTCCTGGTAGCAGGAGCAGGCTTCTTGGCCTGTTTGCCCTTATTCCAGCCCTGCAGGGGTTTCCAAGTTGCTTTGGGCTGGGAAGCTTTATTTTGCTTTGCGGCAGCAGAGGTTGTGGCAGGTCCGCTCCTGAAGTTGCGAAAGGAGCAAAAATTAGCCTTGTTTTTGGCCTTAAACGGGGTATCTTGTGGCAGGGCATGGCCCTTGCCCCCAGTGATATCTGAAATAATTTCTTTCGGCTCTGGGCCAAATAGGGCTTTCCCCTTGAAGGGAATATTTAACAGTTTCGTTTTGGACGACACATCAGCCGACCACGATTTGAGCCAAAGCGCTCTTCGCGCCATGATGGCAAAACCACGAGATTTTTTCGCCGCTAGCTTAGCTAATTGGAGAGCGGCATCAGTGATAAAAGAATTAGCCAGCTTTAGAGCATGAATTCTATCCATGACCTCATCATATGAAGTCTCCCTCTGGAGCGACTCCTCCAGGGCCTCGAACCAAAAAGCCGCTGCAGTAGTTACCGGAATAATGCAGGCAATTGGTTGAAGAAGAAAACCTTGCTGAACAAAATTTTTCTTCAGCAAACCTTCCAATTTTTTATCCATAGGATCTTTGAAAGCACACCTGTCCTCTATTGGTATAGATGTACGCTTAGCAAGTGTTGAAACAGCCCCTCTACCTTGGGGACCGTCTGCCACGCGTCCCGTCTGGGGTCATTTATGGGGAACAGTTTCTTAAAGATAGGTGGGGGAACAAAGGGTACACCTGGTCTCTCCCACTCCTTAGTCACAATATCCGCCACCCTCTTTGGGATCGGAAATGCCTCAGTGTATACAAGGATCTCTAAAAACCTGTCCATTTTACACAATTTTTCAGGGACCACCATGGGGTCACAATCATCCAGCGTAGCTAAAACCTCCTTGAGCAGGATGCAGAGGTGTTCCAGCTTAAATTTAAACACTAAGGAATCTGACTCTGCCTGCTGAGAAACTTTTCCTGTGTCAGAAATTCCTCCATCAGACAGACCGTCCCTCACTGCTACTTCTGAGTTTTGTGAGGGTACTACAGATAAATTAACCAAAGCTTCAGATTGCTCATCCTCCGTATTTAAAACTGAGCTATTGCGCTTTTTTGGAAAAATAGGCAGTTTGGATAAAAATTCTGCAAGGGAATTATCCATTACTGCTGCTAATTGTTGTAAAGTAATAGGGGCCAATGCGCTAGAGGTACTAGGCAACGCTTGCGTGGGCGTAACTGGTGTCGACACATGGGTAGAGGAAGGAGGACTATCCTCATTACCTTCCGTCATAGAATCATCTTGGGCTACATTTTTAAGTGTCAATGCATGGTCATCAAAATGTTTAGATACCTTAGCACACTTTAAACACAAATGCAATGGGGGTACCGCCATGGCTTTTAAACACATAGAACAAGGTCTATCAGCAGGCTCAGACATGTTAGACAGACTTAGATAGCACTCAAATACAGAAAAATACACTTTTTGAAAAAACGCTACTGTGCCTTTAAATAATAAAAAGCATACACTTTTTTACCAAATCTCCAAAAAACATCTGATCTTTATGAAATTTACACCATATGATCCTAATGCTTTGAAAAGATTGCACACCAAGTTTCAAGCCAATTAACCCCTTATTGCCCAAACCGCAGCAAATTGAAGCTGGCCACCAGTTTAACACACTACATTCCTTGGGGATTAGTTGTGGAACAAAAATAAGCCTCCCTGTAGTCCTCCTGCAGTCTCTGGACTCTACATGTGAAGCTGCATGAAGCTATCTTGTAAAAGAACTGCGCAACTGAGGCACAAAAATTAGGCCCTCTCCCTCCTCACTCCGGAGTTGTGAGGCCTTCCTAAGCCAAAATAGGTGTCTAAAATTATGCCAGGCGTATAAAACCCCTAAAAAGTGTTCCAAACATGATAAACACTTGTGCAAACATCACATTATATTAAAAAATAATCGATTTTACCCATAACAGTGTCCACCAGTGATTTAAGCCCTGTAAACTAAGCCATCCTTCTATACTGAGTCTCAGAAAATGGCTTACCATTCCACATGGGGATTTCTATCAGTCTTCTAGCATTACCAGGTTTTGTTAGAAAAACATGACTGAGCATACATTAAGCAGTTAAGCCTGCAAACTGTTCCCCCCAACTGAAGTTCTCTGGTATTCAACAGTCCTGCGTGGGAACAGCAATGGATTTTAGTTACTGGTGCTAAAATCATATTCCTCTCAGCATAAATCTTCATCACTGTTCTGCCTCAGAGTAAATAGTACAAACCGGCACTATTTTAAAATAACAAACTCTTGATTGAAGAAATAAAACTACAAATCTAACACCACATACTCTTTACCACCCCCGTGGAGATGCTACTTGTTAGAGCGGCAAAGAGAATGACTGGGGGGCGGAGCCTGAGGGGAGCTATATGGACAGCTTTGCTGTGTGCTCTCTTTGCCACTTCCTGTAGGAATTGAGAATATCCCTCAAGTAAGGATGAATCCGTGGACTGAATACACCAAGTAAGAGAAAAAAAATTATGAATGTTTAACCCTTTTGGGAGCTAAGCACTTCCCACCTGGGTGCTAAGATTTTTTTTAAGTTTTTTTTTTATTTTTTGAAAATTTTTTTTTAACTTTTCTTTTTTTTTTCAGACCCCCAAGACTTACACTGTTGGAAAGGTTACCTTTCCAATGGTGTGTCTTGGGGGTCTGTAGCTGCTTAGATGCCTGAGATACAGGCTTCTAGGCAGCATGCCCCCTGCTCCTATACTGAACATTGTTAAGTATAAATAAAGTTGCGCGATGACGTCATCACGTTATTGCGGTGCGTGACGTCACCATGCAAAACGGGAAGCCCCAGCGATGCCTGGGTAGGAGCGGGTGGGAGCCCCCAGATCTCCCTCAAGTTGGGAGAGTGCTAGTGACGGCTCTGAGCCGTCATTACCACAAGAGTGGGAAACTCTGACGGCTCAGAGCCGTCATTAGCACTCAAAGGGTTAAGCACTTTTCCTAGATCTGGTCTGCTTAAGTGTGATGGTTGCAACCACGTGTTCCCTATCTCATTGTGCTTTACAACGATATTGCTGCATCTCTACTGACAAAGCTTTTCTTTCCTAGTGCAAGGTTAAATTACTTGACCTGTAATTCAAATAATGAACAGACTAAGTATATAGCTGGGAATATATTTTCAGTGAGTTACCCACACAAATTATATACAATATGAGCCAAAAAAACAAATACAATACATGTCTTTACTTTAATAATCATAGAACCTTACCAATTTAACCTTTGCTATAATAAAAACCTGAGGCCAGTTTCGCTGCTAAGCCTTTTTTACACCCCAGTGCTTAACAAATTTGTAGCTTTTTTAGCTACCTACATTTAAATCCTATTTTAGTTCAAATTTCAGTGAGTTACCCACACAAATTATATAGTTTTTTCAGCAGGCCCAGCAGATTCACAACATACCATTATTAAATTTATATTTCATGGCATGTGTGACAGCTGCAACCATGTATATTTTTGCTTAGATTTTAGTATATAATATTGAAAATGGACTAGGTGACCACTGCTGTTACTGTGATCTCCTTACTAAATTGTCATCAAGGGTAAGCCACATGTGAAATAGGGGCCCATACGGCATTTGGAGGTTATACTATAAATTAGAGCAGCCCAATTGTGTAGTACAGAAATAAAAGCACTTTGCCACAGTGATCAACAAAATTCATATATCTTTTTAAGAGAGGGACTTGTCTGCTAGAAAATAAACTTTATTAGGGGTCTCTAGACAAACCAGATGTTTTTTTTAACTTTATTTTAAAAAGATCTGTTGTTTGGTACTGCTTCAAGGCCACCACTATTTGAAAGAGCAGTTGTCTTTCAAATGAGGCGTCTTGGAGGTTTGTAGCTGCTAAGAGAACTGAGATAGTGGGGGTTGAAAATCCTCCCCCCCATCCAGCTATCTTGCTGCTACCGGTGCATCCGGGTTCAGTCCCTTTTCATGAAGTCACCATGTGTGCACGTGGTGACGTCACCGGCACTCCCATGAAGCCTGGGAGGGCTGCCCTTTAGACCTGCAGTGAGGGGGGGGATTGCCAAAAACAGTGTTTGATCCATAAGCCCCCTGGATGACGAAAATGGCTCATCATGCACCTAACGTGTTCTTTTTCCCCTAAACTTTGTTGTAAAAAGAAGGGGTTACCCACATATAAAAACATAATTTATGCTTACCTGATAAATTCCTTTCTTCTGTTGTGTGATCAGTCCACGGGTCATCATTACTTCTGGGATATAACTCCTCCCCAACAGGAAATGCAAGAGGATTCACCCAGCAGAGCTGCATATAGCTCCTCCCCTCTACGTCACTCCCAGTCATTCGACCAAGAATCAACGAGAAAGGAGAAACCAAGGGTGAAGTGGTGACTGGAGTATAATTTAAAAAATATCTACCTGCCTTAAAAAACAGGGCGGGCCGTGGACTGATCACACAACAGAAGAAAGGAATTTATCAGGTAAGCATAAATTATGTTTTCTTCTGTTATGTGTGATCAGTCCACGGGTCATCATTACTTCTGGGATACCAATACCAAAGCAAAAGTACACGGATGACGGGAGGGATAGGCAGGCTCATTATACAGAAGGAACCACTGCCTGAAGAACCTTTCTCCCAAAAATAGCCTCCGAAGAAGCAAAAGTGTCAAATTTGTAAAATTTGGAAAAAGTATGAAGCGAAGACCAAGTTGCAGCCTTGCAAATCTGTTCAACAGAGGCCTCATTCTTAAAGGCCCAAGTGGAAGCCACAGCTCTAGTAGAATGAGCTGTAATTCTTTCAGGAGGCTGCTGTCCAGCAGTCTCATAGGCTAAACGAATTATGCTACGAAGCCAGAAGGAGAGAGAGGTAGCCGAAGCCTTATGACCTCTCCTCTGACCAGAGTACACGACAAACAGGGAAGACGTTTGTCGAAAATCCTTAGTTGCCTGCAAGTAGAACTTGAGGGCACGAACTACATCTAGATTGTGTAGAAGACGTTCCTTCTTTGAAGAAGGATTCGGGCACAGAGAAGGAACCACGATCTCTTGATTGATGTTCCTGTTAGTGACTACCTTAGGTAAGAACCCAGGTTTAGTACGCAGAACTACCTTATCTGAATGAAAAATCAAATAAGGAGAATCACAATGTAAAGCTGATAACTCAGAGACTCTCCGAGCCGAAGAAATAGCCATTAAAAATAACACTTTCCAAGATAACAACTTTATATCAATGGAATGAAGGGGTTCAAACGGAACTCCTTGTAGAACGTTAAGAACAAGGTTTAAACTCCATGGCGGAGCAACAGTTTTAAACACAGGCTTGATTCTAGCTAAAGCCTGACAAAAGGCCTGGACGTCTGGATTTTCTGATAGACGCCTGTGCAACAAGATGGACAGAGCTGAGATCTGTCCCTTTAATGAACTAGCCGATAAACCCTTTTCTAAACCTTCTTGTAGAAAGGACAATATCCTAGGAATCCTAACCTTACTCCAGGAGTAACCTTTGGATTCGCACCAGTATAGGTATTTACGCCATATCTTATGGTAAATTCTTCTGGTAACAGGCTTCCTAGCCTGTATCAGGGTATCAATAACCGACTCAGAAAAACCACGTTTTGATAAAATCAAGCGTTCAATTTCCAAGCAGTCAGCTTCAGAGAAGTTAGATTTTGATGTTTGAATGGACCCTGTATCAGAAGGTCCTGTCTTAGAGGTAGAGACCAAGGCGGACAGGATGACATGTCCACTAGATCTGCATACCAAGTCCTGCGTGGCCACGCAGGCGCTATTAGAATCACTGATGCTCTCTCCTGTTTGATTTTGGCAATCAATCGAGGAAGCAGCGGGAAGGGTGGAAACACATAAGCCATCCCGAAGTTCCAAGGTGCTGTCAAAGCATCTATCAGAACCGCTCCCGGATCCCTGGATCTGGACCCGTAGCGAGGAAGTTTGGCGTTCTGGCGAGACGCCATGAGATCTATCTCTGGTTTGCCCCAACGTCGAAGTATTTGGGCAAAGACCTCCGGATGAAGTTCCCACTCCCCCGGATGAAAAGTCTGGCGACTCAAGAAATCCGCCTCCCAGTTCTCCACTCCCGGGATGTGGATTGCTGACAGGTGGCAAGAGTGAGACTCTGCCCAGCGAATTATCTTTGATACTTCCATCATTGCTAGGGAGCTTCTTGTCCCTCCTTGATGGTTGATGTAAGCTACAGTCGTGATGTTGTCCGACTGAAACCTGATGAACCCCCGAGTTCTTAACTGGGGCCAAGCCAGAAGGGCATTGAGAACTGCTCTCAATTCCAGAATGTTTATTGGTAGGAGACTTTCCTCCTGATTCCATTGTCCCTGAGCCTTCAGAGAATTCCAGACAGCGCCCCAACCTAGTAGGCTGGCGTCTGTTGTTACAATTGTCCAGTCCGGCCTGCTGAATGGCATCCCCCTGGACAGATGTGGCCGAGAAAGCCACCATAGAAGAGAGTTTCTGGTCTCTTGATCCAGATTCAAAGTAGGGGACAAGTCTGAGTAATCCCCATTCCACTGACTCAGCATGCACAATTGCAGCGGTCTGAGATGTAGACGTGCAAAGGGTACTATGTCCATTGCTGCTACCATTAAGCCGATCACCTCCATGCATTGAGCTACTGACGGGAGTTGAATGGAATGAAGGACACGGCATGCATTTAGAAGCTTTGTTAATCTGTCTTCTGTCAGATAAATCTTCATTTCTACAGAATCTATCAGAGTCCCCAAGAATGGAACTCTTGTGAGAGGAAAGAGAGAACTCTTCTTTTCGTTCACTTTCCATCCATGCGACCTTAGAAATGCCAGAACTAACTCTGTATGAGACTTGGCAGTTTGAAAGCTTGAAGCTTGTATCAGAATGTCGTCTAGGTACGGAGCTACCGAAATTCCTCGCGGTCTTAGTACCGCCAGAAGGGCACCCAGAACCTTTGTGAAGATTCTTGGAGCCGTAGCCAATCCGAATGGAAGAGCTACAAACTGGTAATGCCTGTCTAAGAAGGCAAACCTTAGATACCGGTAATGATCTTTGTGAATCGGTATGTGAAGGTAAGCATCCTTTAAATCCACTGTAGTCATGTACTGACCCTTTTGGATCATGGGTAAGATTGTCCGAATAGTTTCCATTTTGAACGATGGAACTCTTAGGAATTTGTTTAGGATCTTTAAATCCAAGATTGGCCTGAAAGTTCCCTCTTTTTTGGGAACCACAAACAGGTTTGAGTAAAACCCTTGTCCTTGTTCCGACCGCGGAACCAGATGGATCACTCCCATTAATAACAGATCTTGTACACAGCGTAGAAACGCTTCTTTCTTTATCTGGTTTGTTGACAACCTTGACAGATGAAATCTCCCTCTTGGGGGAGAGAATTTGAAGTCTAGAAGGTATCCCTGAGATATGATCTCTAACGCCCAGGGATCCTGAACATCTCTTGCCCAAGCCTGGGCGAAGAGAGAGAGTCTGCCCCCCACTAGATCCGGTCCCGGATCGGGGGCCCTCGATTCATGTTGTCTTAGGGGCAGCAGCAGGTTTCCTGGCCTGCTTGCCCTTGTTCCAGGATTGGTTAGGTTTCCAGCCTTGTCTGTAACGAGCAACGGCTCCTTCCTGTTTTGGAGCAGTGGAAGTTGGTGCTGCTCCTGCTTTGAAATTCCGAAAGGGACGAAAATTAGACTGTCTAGCCTTAGCTTTGGCTTTGTCTTGAGGCAGGGCGTGGCCCTTACCTCCTGTAATGTCAGCGATAATTTCTTTCAAACCGGGCCCAAATAAAGTTTGCCCTTTGAAAGGTATATTAAGTAATTTGGACTTAGAAGTTACATCAGCTGACCAGGATTTTAGCCACAGCGCCCTACGTGCCTGAATGGCGAATCCTGAGTTCTTAGCCGTAAGTTTGGTTAAATGTACTACGGCCTCCGAAATGAATGAATTAGCTAGTTTAAGGACTCTAAGCCTGTCCGTAATGTCGTCCAGCGTAGCTGAACTAAGGTTCTCTTCCAGAGACTCCATCCAAAATGCTGCCGCAGCCGTAATCGGCGCGATGCATGCAAGGGGTTGCAATATAAAACCTTTGTTTAACAAACATTTTCTTAAGGTAACCCTCTAATTTTTTATCCATTGGATCTGAAAAAGCACAGCTATCCTCCACCGGGATAGTGGTACGCTTAGCTAAAGTAGAAACTGCTCCCTCCACCTTAGGGACCGTTTGCCATAAGTCCCGTGTGGTGGCGTCTATTGGAAACATCTTTCTAAATATTGGAGGGGGTGAGAACGGCACACCGGGTCTATCCCACTCCTTAGTAACAATTTCAGTTAGTCTCTTAGGTATAGGAAAAACGTCAGTACTCGCCGGTACCGCAAAGTATTTATCCAACCTACACAATTTCTCTGGTATTGCAACAGTGTTACAATCATTAAGAGCCGCTAAAACCTCCCCTAGTAATACACGGAGGTTCTCCAATTTAAATTTAAAATTTGAAATATCTGAATCCAATCTGTTTGGATCAGAACCGTCACCCACAGAATGAAGCTCTCCGTCCTCATGCTCTGCAAGCTGTGACGCAGTATCCGACATGGCTCTAGTATTATCAGCGCACTCTGTTCTCACCCCAGAGTGATCACGCTTGCCCCTTAGTTCTGGTAATTTAGCCAAAACTTCAGTCATAACAGTAGCCATATCTTGTAATGTTATCTGTAATGGCCGCCCAGATGTACTAGGCGTCACAATATCACGCACCTCCCGGGCGGGAGATGCAGGTACTGACACGTGAGGCGAGTTAGTCGGCATAACTCTCCCCTCGCTGTTTGGTGAAATTTGTTCAATTTGTACAGATTGGCTTTTATTTAAAGTAGCATCAATACAGTTAGTACATAAATTTCTATTGGGCTCCACCTTGGCATTGGAACAAATGACACAGGTATCTTCCTCTGAATCAGACATGTTTAACACACTAGCAAATAAACTTGCAACTTGGTTACAATCTTATTTAACAAAAACATACTGTGCCTCAAAGAAGCACTAAACGATTAAATGACAGTTGAAATAATGAACTGAAAAACTGTTATAGCATCAATCCTTGAAAACAACACAACTTTTAGCAAAGGTTTGTTCCCATTAGTAAAGTAACAATAATTAAATTTGAAACGTAAAAATTACAGAGCAACGTTTTTAATCACAGTCAATATATAAGTGAGAGAATCTACCTCCCTTCAAAGAAGTTTGAAGACCCCTGAGTTCTGTTAGATATGAACCGGATCATGCAGGAAATACAAGAGTAACTGACTGGAAATTTTTGATGCGTAGCAAAGAGCGCCAAAAACGGCCCCTCCCCCTCACACACAGCAGTGAGAGAGAAACGAAACTGTCACAATTAAAACAAGCAGCTGCCAAGTGGAAAAATAATGCCCAAACATTTATTCACTCAGTACCTCAGAAAATGCAAACGATTCTACATTCCAGCAAAAACGTTTAACATAATAAATACCTATTAAAAGGTTTAATGTACTTTTTACAGAGTAATTCCAGTGAAGTACCATCCCCAGAATACTGAAGTGTAGAGTATACATACATGTTATTATAACGGTATGGCAGGATTTTCTCATCAATTCCATTCAGAAAATAAAAACTGCTACATACCTCAATGCAGATTCATCTGCCCGCTGTCCCCTGATCTGAAGCTTTTACCTCCCTCAGATGGCCGAGAAACAGCAATATGATCTTAACTACTCCGGTTAAAATCATAGTAAAAAACTCTGGTAGATTCTTCTTCAAACTCTGCCAGAGAGATAATAACACACTCCGGTGTTATTTTAAAATAACAAACTTTTGATTGAAGATATAAAACTAAGTATAATCACCATAGTCCTCTCACACATCCTATCTAGTCGTTGGGTGCAAGAGAATGACTGGGAGTGACGTAGAGGGGAGGAGCTATATGCAGCTCTGCTGGGTGAATCCTCTTGCATTTCCTGTTGGGGAGGAGTTATATCCCAGAAGTAATGATGACCCGTGGACTGATCACACATAACAGAAGAAAAAAGGCCTTTGGGTATATGTATATAACTTTGATCTCCACATAGGGGCATATTTATGCCAGGTGATCACTATTACCACAGTGATCAACTGGCAATTAAAAAGTTATATAGGGACATGTTTTGAAAAAGGGGCTTCTGGACTTTATGTCAATGGGTCTTGGGGGTCTCTAGCCCATTTTGATGAGCTGTTACAGGACCAGAGAGAGTCTCTTCCTACAAAATGTCTGATTTATTTTATATTTTTTTTAAATATCTGTTTTGACTTTATAACCCCAAGTTACCCAACATTTGAAAGAGCAGACAATTGCCTTTCAAAGATGGGTTTTGAGGGTGTCTAGGAATACTTAACCCTCCATGCAGCTCCCCTTAAGCACTTTAGATTCCCCCATAGATGCCGGTCCACTACACCAGTGTTTCTAGACCGCGGTCCTCTAGTACCCCCCAACAAACCATGTTTTCGTTATAGCTGAACTAGTGCACAGGTGAATTAATCAGCTGATCAGTAACACCATGGTTTCTAACCTGCTCTCACCCATCTGCTGATTATGTCACCTGTGCACAGGTTCAGCTATAATGAAAAAATGGCCTGTTCAGGGTACTTGAGGACCAAGGTTGAAAAACAATGCACTAGACCACCAGGGATCCGGGGGTAAGTAGAAGGGGGTCACAACAAGCTCAAAAAGTGCCCCAACAACCCCCCTGGATGACGACACATGGTTGTCATCTGCACTAAAAGCATTGTGCAGATCACAACCAAGTGTCTTTGTGCACAGCAAATGGGTTAATTTGCTCATGCTTATTATTGTGTAGCTTCTTTACCTTATTTATAACAGGAACAATTGTAAGCTGTGCTTCAAATGCTAGAAAGAAGTTTGCCACTGTCTGTGCTTGAATACCCTTAAAAAAAATGAAATGCAAACATATTAAATAAACTGACAGAATTATTACATCAAACTTAGTCAACTGTTAAATAACATTTCCTACAGTGCTCTTTAAAATGACAGTCGCTGAGTCATAATTTAAATGCACGTCATGTTTGCTTTTTCTCCTAAAAAAGAATCACTTCAGTTACTAGGTCACTATGTAGTGAACATTTTATTTTTATACAAAGCTTGCTCAAAAAAACTAATTTACATTAAATGCCAATACAAAATAAAAATGCATCCTATGTAGTGAGGTGAAATACAATCTGTATGTTAGGCCTTTAAATGCAAATGCTCACTTAAAGCAAAATGTTTTTTGTTTTAAATGGCCCGGAAATGATATATAAACTCATAGTAGGATTTCACTGTATTGTTATTAACAATAAATAAATGCATTCACTAGATAGTAAGTCCATCTTGTATGTGCATTGGAGTCCTTTGCAGTTAGGTAGATGAAAAAGAATATTTATGCCATATTCATATTTTCACGTCGGGTATGCGCATACTACAAAATGTGATAATGTTTGCGTGTGAGACGGGTGTTTTTTCCATTTTTTTTCTCCATTAACTTCTATGGAGAAACAGGTTATCGTTTGCACAGCAGTCACATGGCGCTAAAATTAAGCTGTTTGTGCTTATCGCTATAGCGCGAGAGCAACAACTTTTTACTTTCAACTCATAATACAAGCGCAACCTGATGAGCGCAAAAAGTTTACTTCTAGCACCATTACCAGAGAATTTTTAGCATTTTTGCTATCACTCCATTTAAACAGAAATGTTTTTTTTTTGTTTTTTTATTTTATTTACCTGTCATTTTACCTGTTATTTTTTTTTTTAAGCTGACAACCCAAGGTATTGTTCTAGGCACATTTTGGTAAATTACATGCCACCATTTTCCCACAAAATGCGATCATATAAAAAAAAAATTGTTAATTTTTTCACAAAATTTGGGTTTCTCACTGAAATGATTTACATACCGCTTGTATAATCATGGTACAAATTATTGTAAAAGCTTATCCCTTTTGTTCAGAAATAGCAGACATACATGGCTTTGCCATTGCTTTTTGGTAATTAGAAGGTCACTAATTGCAGCTGCGCACCACACTTCTATTATTCCCGGTGTTCTAAAATTTGTCTAGACCCTTAAGAATGCAGGACTCGTGTCACTTCCAATCAGGCGGCATCAGCTGTTAGAGGTGTGCGGCAAGCACTGCGCGCACGGCCCGACATCCCACAATCAGCTGTTCAAGTTGAATCAAAGGGTCGAGGATTTCTATAGGCATTCGGCTTCATTGTGCATGCAACACTCACCACGCATGCTGCCCGCCATCTCACGATCAGCTGAATAAGCTGCATCAGAGGGTTTAAGGTTTCTATAGACATTACCCTTCATTTCGCATGCGTGCCCGACACTCACCGTGCATGCGCACGCGGCCCGACATCACACGATCAGCTGGATAAGCTGCATCAGAGGGTTTCTATATACATTAGCCTTCATTGCGCATGCGCACACGGTCTGATATCTCACGATCAGCTGCATCAGAGGGTCGAGGATATCTATAGACATTAGCCTTCATTGCGCATGCACACGCTCCCGTACAATTAAAACAATAAACATACAATTAAAGAAAAAACACAAACTATGTGAAGCCCAAAATTATCAACATTTACAGTATAACAGGTGGATTCCTTCATGTACAGTGTCAGGTGGGCACTGAAACGTAACAGTTGTCTACATAGAGTGATCAGACCTAAGATTTATGGAATGAACCATTTACAGATTGGACTGTAAATGTTGATAATTGGGGACTTCACATAGTTTTTTGTTTTTTTTTAAATTGTATGTTTAGCGTTTTAAATTGTACGGAAGCATGCACATGCACAATGAAGGCTAATGTCTATAGAAATCCTCTACCCTCTGATGCAGCTTATCCAGCTGATTGTGCGATGTCGGGCCGTGTGCGCATGCGTGGTGAGTGTCGGGCGCGCATGCACAACGAAGGCCAATACCCATAGAAACCCCCGACCCTCTGATGCCGCTTATCCAGCTGATCGTGAGATGTCGGGCTGCGATGAAGGCAAATGCCTATAGAAATAATTGACCATTTGAAGTGACGCGGGTCCTGCATTCTTATGGGTCCAGACAAATTTTAGAACACCGGCAGTGAAGGGATTAAGTAGGTAGATTGTAAGGTTAATTTTAGCTTTAGTGCAGAGATTACCCCCCCCACACCTGACACTTCACACCCCCTGATCCCTCCCAAACATCTCTCTTCCCTCCCTCACCCCCAATTTTAGGTACTGGCAGACAGTCTGCAAGAGTGAAAATTCAAGGCTTTTTTTTATATTACATTTTTTTTTCTTTCAACTATGTAGGATCCCCACTTACCCTTCAACCTCCCTGATCCCTCCCAGGCAGTTCTCTAAGACCCCCCCCCATCTAGTGCCGCCATCTTTAGTACTGGCAGCTGGATAAACATTTTTTATTATTTTTACAGTTTCTGTAGTGTAGTGATCCTCCACTTCCCCCAATCATTAGTTAGGGCCCCCCATTTTTATGTAGCGTAGCGCCCCTTCTCTCCCTCTATTATTTTATTTTTTTTAAATTAGGCCCATCGTACATCCGTCACCTCCCTCCATCGCTGCTGGGCCGCTGACCCACCTCACAGATTCCCTGCAAAACTTCCCGTCGCCACCAGCAGATAAGGGTTACACACAATGACACAGACAGTGTCACTGTGTGTAACGATCTGGCATCTACCCTCATTTGGAACTGGAGCACCGATCCAGAAATATATTTATATTTTTACATAGAGATATTCAGCGGATATTTCTATTGAGCTTTTTACAGCTACGCTGCATTACTTTCAAGTGGGTATCATGTCCCTTTAACCCAGGCAAGCTGCTGATAAGAGTTCATTGTATTCAAATATGCTACAGGAGTACCCTTTTAAAATGGGATACACTCTCTTCCACTCCAATGGGTTTACATAGCATTTGTATGACCAGTACTGCAGTATTACAATTTTTAGCGTAGGTGGCAGTTTTAACAGACAAAAACTATTTCAAATGACAAAATAACAATGCTCTTAAGCAGGTAAAATAGGTAATTGGGAACACATTAAACACAAGAACATTTAACATTTCACAGTGCAGTGCCTCTAAGTTGGATATACCCAAGTTACACAATTACTTATTTAGTCAATTGCAGGGACAAATAAATGGTGTTCTCAAATGAGTCCTATATGCCATTGATCCCTTTAGACATAAAGAATGGATATAAAATCAAATGAAACTTGGGGGGAAAAAAACAAATTGCATATATAGCATCTTTTTGCAAACCATAAGCACCATTTTAAAAATAAAAAAACTGGGATTACCTCATTTGCATCAACAACAAGCAAAACACCTTGACAAGCCGATAGGGACCTAGATACTTCATAGCTAAAGTCTACATGACCCTGCAAAATAGAAACAAAGACTTAAATATATCTTTATAGAATATAAATATTCAAAAAGATGTTTATATAAAACACAACCAAAAACTTGCTACTGGGCAGTTTGGTTTTATGGATGTCTGAAGTAGGACTATAAAGTTAGTGCTGAAATACAGTATAAAATGTGCGTCATGTAATAATGCTCATAAATAGCTTTCTTTAGGATGACTGTGTATACACACTTTAACTAGATATTTAAATAATTACATTTGATAAAAAAAATGCACACATTAAAGAGACAGTCTACACCAGAATTTTTATTGTTTTAAAAGATAGATAATCCCTTGATTACCCATTCCCTAGTTTTGCATAACCAACACAGTTATATAAATACACGTTTTACCTTTGTGATTATCTTGTATCTAAGCCCCTGCAAGCTGCCCCCTTATTTCAGTTCTTTTGACAGACATGCATTTTAGCCAATCAGTGCTGGCTCCTAGGAACTCCACGTGAGTGAGCAGTGGTGAAAAACTGTCAAAATGCCTTGAGAGAAGAAGGCCTTTAAGGGCTTAGATATTAGCATATGAACCTCCTAGGTTTAGCTTTCAACTAAGAATACCAAGAGAACAAAGCAAAATTGGTGATAAAAGTAAATTGGAAAATTGTTTAAAATTGCATGCCCTATCTGAATCACGATAGTTTATTTTGGACTAGACTGTCCCTTTAAGCTGAACTTACAGGGGTATCTATTAAGTTTAGAAGATACTTTTTTCCTTGAAACGTGTAAAAAAGTGATGCAGTTTGTGCTTTTACGGTGATTCCTCTTTCTCGCTCCACTTGTAGTTTATCCAAGACTTGTTTATTTGAATCAGCCTTTGGAATTCGACCTTATGTTAAAGAAAAAAAAAAGGTAGACTAATAAATGCACTAATTGTGATTTTATCTGCATTATTTGAAAGTCGTGATTTGTTTTTAAAGAGACAGTAAACCTACCAAACAATGTTATATAATTCTGCACAAAGTACAGAATTATATAACATTAGCTTAGCGCCAGCTTTCTAAAGCAAAGGACTGCAGAGATATTGTACTACGAAAATGTAATTTTACAGAACGCCGCTCCTGGCTCTACTGAGCGGGACTGTTTTTTTCTCTTAAATGGCCATAATATCCAAATGTTTAAACACTTGAATGTAATGCAGTACAGCTGTAAAAAGCTGACTAGAAAATATCACCTGAACATCTCTATGTAAAAAAGAAAGATATTTTACCTCAAAAGTTTCTCAGTAGCCACATCCCATTGTAAAGGACTTCTAAGCAGCAAATCAGTATGTCTGTCCGGGGACAGCGGAAGGAGCGAGCTTTCATGCACACTCATCTTATTTCCCTATTCAGTGTAAGGAAGTTTACTATGAAATCTCAGGAGATCACAGTAAAACAGTTCATGACCTCAGCACTGTTGATGCTGATTGGCTGCTGTTCATTTCTTAATTTTTTTTACCTGCAGCTAAGCAGCAGCTGAAGTATAACTTTTTACACAGAACTTACTCTGCTGAGCTGAGGAAATTGTGAGGTAAAATATCTTCCTTTTTTACATAGAGATGCTCAGGGGATATTTTCCTCTCAGCTTTTTACAGTTATACTGCATCAGTTTCAAGTGATTTAGCATATGAGTATTATGTCCCTTTAAGCGCATCGCAGGCACGCTGTCTAGTCACAGCCGGCCTGATCGCTATGTGCAGAATTATATAACATTATTTGGTAGGTTAACTGTCCCTTTAAGTTTCTTATTAAAATGTTGAAACCAATATATTTACAAGTAAAATACTGTCATTGCGCTGTTACAAAAAAACAGTACACGGGAGCTAAATATACAGTGGTATAGGTGAGGCAGCATGGGAACCACACCAGGGAAAGTGGCAATGTACTATACACAGCGAGAAGAAGCAGACTAACTGAGATGTGTCAACATTACTGGTGCTCTTAAATGGACAGAAAGCTGGTTCAAATAATTAAATTGTTAAAAAGCAGATTTTAAATACTTCACTACAAAAAGAAATCTGCCTCCGTGTTATAGTACTAAAGTCACTACAGGTACAAAACCCTCTATCCAGGCTGAAAAAAGGGTTGGGATCGAAAAAGCTTTCGGTTTCGGAATAGTTTGGATTTCGGAATATTTGTTATATTTGGATCTGTAATATGGCACAGCTTGTGGAGGGGACCAAGTGTAAACAACAATATGTTATGTCATTTAGGCAATATTTATATATCATAATACAGCTTCTACATGTAACCTAAAAGGTAGTTTTATATCATTTTTATTACTTTAGTATTCATAGTGCAGTACTGTAATGACAAAGGAAAAGTTGTTATTTTAAAATACATTTGGAGTTTTATTTGCATTTTAGAACACAAAACAAACCAACGACAGGCAGAAAAGATTGTAACTTACTGGTGGGGAAAATTATTTTATTAAAAATAAATAATTAAAAAGTTTAGATTTTGGAATAAGTTTGGAATTTGTACCTGTATTACCCCTAATACTTTCTACTGCCCTCCATCTACAGTATATGTACAGCCGGTAAAGGAGTAATCTATGGGATAAGCACTGCTGGAGTATTGTATTTAGACAGTAAAAAGTGTGCTTTAATTCAGCGACGGCCAACTTCCTAACACACAGGGCCGGAAATTAATGTTTTAGAAGCTTTAAGGGTCACATATATTATATGTTTGTTTAATAGCCAAATGTTTATATTTCCCTGGCACAGGGTTAGATTTAGGTACCCTCTGTCTGCTGTTTTTTTCTTTTCAGATTGCTTTTTTAAGTTGAGGTGACCTCAAAGCAGACATTTTTAATTCTACATTTATTGAGGTCACAAAAACAATGGCACTCATTGTTAGTTCTGCTTTTTCCCAGAGGCCATAAGAACAAGTGCAGAGGGCCTAATATAGTCCTTGAGCTGCCAGTTGTCCATCTTTGCTTATAATGATGTTTATGGTGGTTATCAAGGATGCGCAATTCCTATCGCCCGACGCCTGGGACATGCAGTTTTGTGGGCCGGGCATGTGGGTTTTTTTTTACATTTAGCAGACCGCAGCAGGGCTAATGTTTTTTTTTTTTTTAAAGGGACATTAAATACTAAATAATTGCTAGATAGAATGAAGCATTCAAAGAAAAAGATTAGTCTGAGAATAACGTAGATATATTTTTAAAAATTTAATTAGCTGTTTAAATATTGACAAAATAAGTGTAAAGTTTTAGTGTCTTAAAAACAATGGGAGCTGCCATGTTGTAACTTAGGTTACCTTCTCTGCTGTGGCCAGTTAGGGACCGTTATAAATAGGTCACTAGGGTGTGCAGCCAATGGCTGTGTGGAATAGAAGTGTTCTGCACTTGCATTTCTAACGAACTGAAAAGCTCACAATTTCAGAATTGAATTACATGAAAGGGGACAAAATAAATAATGAATGCATATTCCAGACTTTTTTTAAATATATGATTTAGCATTTTATATTACCATCTCAAAGTGTTTAATGTCACGTTAATAGGGGCCAGCGGGGGTGTGGCAGTAGTTGGAGAAGTGAACTGTCTTGAGGGCAGAGTGAGAGCGGGAGAAGCCCTCGTACAGCAAATGTTTATAGCCTTTATGAATTACATCCAAATCTGACAATCAGCAGATAGGGGAAATATATAATATGGAATGTGCAGGTCCTGCAGGAGCGAGTTGTTTATCTGAGGAACACGACAATGATCTTATGACAACTTCAAGCAGTGCTGACAAAAGCACTTTCTACGCTCTTCTGCTTTTTTAAAAAGTTGAGTTGCTCTTTTTACACAAAGCAACTCCCTCCTAACCGGTAGTAACATCACTGAGGGACATAGAGGTAACTGTATTCAGAATCGAGAAAATTATTAAATCAGACTATAGTAAGCCGTCTCTAAAACACAAGGAAACGAGTTTGTATACAACGATCATGAATGAAGTGTCTGCTCTCCGGCCCCGGGTAAGAGTAGATTGTAGAAATCAGTGAATTTATTAGCTAGAATTTGAGTAAAAAAAATATGCATTGCAGATATTAAACAGATTGACGTTAATAAAGGACGTGAAACACTTTACTAGAGCAAGTTGTTCCTATGAAGAAGCGCAGGCTTCTGTAGAGAAGGGTGGGCGGTAGTTGGCAATTCTGAGCGGCCACTTTAATTTCAAGCCTCTGTTTTAAGCACGCCTGCTCTAAACATGCAGTGTATAAAGTCTGCCGGTATCCCGAGAAATTAGAGTGGCTCTAGTAAAGTGTTTCACATCCTTTATTAACGTCACTCTGTTTAATATCTGCAATGCATATTTTTTACTCAAATTCTAGCTAATAAATTCATTGATTTCTACAATCTACTCTTACCCGGGGCCGGAGAGCAGACACTTCATTCATGATCGTTGTATACAAAAACTTGTTTCCTTGTGTTTTAGAGACGGCTTACTATAGTCTGATTAAATAATTTTCTCGATTCTGAATACAGTTACCTCTATGTCCCTCAGTGATGTTACTACCGGTTAGGAGCGAGTTGCTTTGTGTAAAAAGAGCAACTCAACTTTTTTAAAGAGCAGAAGAGCGTAGAAAGTGCTTTTGTCAGCACTGCTTGAAGTTGTCATAAGATCATTGTCGTGTTCCTCAGATAAACAACTCGCTCCTGCAGGACCTGCACATTCTATAATCCTGTATAGAAGTGAAGGCTGTTTAGCATTATGTACACCCTCTTTGCACAAATAGTACTTCTGTCTGAAATGTGTGTTGTATATGTATCTGTATGTATGTGTGTGCATATGTGTGTATTTATATATGTACTCTATATGCGGGTTATAAGTGTGTGTGTGTATATATATATATATATATATATATATATATATATATATATATATATATATATATATACATGTATTATGACCGTACTTAAACTCTTACCTGACATAGTGGTTTGATAGGTCAATTGCTTTTTCAAAATAGTATAAAAAAAATAGATTAAGCTGTGTTTTTTTTGTTTTTAAATAAATACACATTGCCAAATAGAATAAATGCTGTACTTTCTGTATGAAAGTAGAAAATATTTGAATTCACTGTCCCTTTCATATATTTCTATATCCTACCACTCATGTGGAAATGTTGTTCTCTCAAACAGAACATTAAATTACAAGTGGCCCCAACAGTCCCTGCTATAGGCCGTTAGCATAAGGCTCCTCCTCTAGCTCCTGCCAAATCCAGTGTTTTAAGATGGGTTTTGTTGCATTTTTAAAAGGGTATGAGGCTCCTCACATAACAGCATTGACATCTCTGTAATAAGGAAGGCTAAGGTTTCTAGGTGGCGGTAACTAGCCATACTCACATCTTCCTGATACACAGATTAATAAAAAAATAAATGTTATCAGCAAAATAGCAAATGTTGTCATCTTGTTATATAATCATTTATATGATGCATAAATTATTATATAATTGCTATGAGTCAAAGCTGTTTAATCAGTAAAATAAAATTATCAGTTTAGTAATTATATTTCATCCCTTTTACTTGATAATTATAATGTCACATATAATTTAGAGATCTCCATTAAGTAAGCACTTTAAATAATAGAAATCAATACTTTAGAAGAAAAGATAATGTCGCACACAAATGCTCTATAGAGCGATACATTTAATTTTATTTAATTGTTCCTCACAGACAAGGTGAAAAATACATATGTACATATACTGTATCAGTGCACAAATATACTGTATCAGTACAAACATATACTGTATGAGTGCACATATATTCTGTATCAGTGTACATGTATTCTGTATCAGTACACATATACTGTATCAGTACAAACATATACTGTATGAGTGCACACATATTCTGTATCAGTGTACATGTATTCTGTATCAGTGCACATATACTGTATCAGTACAAACATATACTGTATGAGTGCACACATATTCTGTATCAGTGTACATGTATTCTGTATCAGTACACATATACTGTATCAGTACAAACATATACTGTATGAGTGCACACATATTCTGTATCAGTGTACATGTATTATGTATCAGTACACATATACTGTATCAGTACAAACATATACTGTATGAGTGCACACATATTCTGTATCAGTGTACATGTATTCTGTATCAGTACACATATACTGTATCAGTACAAACATATACTGTATGAGTGCACACATATTCTGTATCAGTGTACATGTATTATGTATCAGTGCACATATACTGTATCAGTACAAACATATACTGTATGAGTGCACACATATTCTGTATCAGTGTACATGTATTATGTATCAGTGCACAAATATACTGTATCACTACAAACATATACTGTATGAGTGCACACATATTCTGTATCAGTGTACATGTATTCTGTATCAGTACACATACTGTATCAGTACAAACATATACTGTATGAGTGCACACATATTCTGTATCAGTGTACATGTATTCTGTATCAGTGCACATATACTGTATCAGTACAGACATATACTGTATGAGTGCACACATATTCTGTATCAGTGTACATGTATTATGTATCAGTGCACATATACTGTATCAGTACAAACATATACTGTATGAGTGCACAAATATTCTGTATCAGTGTACATGTATTATGTATCAGTGCACAAATATACTGTATCACTACAAACATATACTGTATGAGTGCACACATATTCTGTATCAGTGTACATGTATTATGTATCAGTGCACAAATATATTGTATCAGTACAAACATACACTGTATGAGTGCACACATATTCTGTATCAGTGTACATGTATTATGTATCCGTGCACAAATATACTGTATCAGTACAAACATATACTGTATGAGTGCACACATATTCTGTATCAGTGTACATGTATTATGTATCAGTGCACATATTCTGAATCAGTACAAACATATACTGTATGAGTGCACACATATTCTGTATCAGTGTACATGTATTATGTATCAGTGCACATATACTGTATCAGTACAGACATATACTGTATGAGTGCACACATATTCTGTATCAGTGTACATGTATTATGTATCAGTGCACATATACTGTGTCAGTACAAACATATACTGTATGAGTGCACACATATTCTGTATCAGTGTACATGTATTCTGTATCAGTGCACATATACTGTATCAGTACAAACATATACTGTATGAGTGCACACATATTCTGTATCAGTGCACATATACTGTATCAGTACAGACATATACTGTATGAGTGCACACATATTCTGTATCAGTGTACATGTATTATGTATCAGTGCACATATACTGTGTCAGTACAAACATATACTGTATGAGTGCACACATATTCTGTATCAGTGTACATGTATTATGTATCAGTGCACATATACTGTATCAGTACAAACATATACTGTATGAGTGCACACATATTCTGTATCAGTGCACATATACTGTATGAGTGCACACATATTCTGTATCAGTGTACATGTATTATGTATCAGTGCACATATACTGTATCAGTACAAACATATACTGTATGAGTGCACACATATTCTGTATCAGTGTACATGTATTATGTATCAGTGCATATATACTGTATCAGTACAAACATATACTGTATGAGTGCACACATATTCTGTATCAGTGTACATGTATTATGTATCAGTGCACACATATTCTGTATCAGTGTACATATACTGTATCAGTACAAACATATACTGTATGAGTGCACACATATTCTGTATGAGTGCACACATATTCTGTATCAGTGCACACATATTCTGTATCAGTACAAACATATACTGTATGAGTGCACACCTATTCTGTATCAGTGTACATGTATTATGTATCAGTGCACATATACTGTATCAGTACAAACATATACTGTATGAGTGCACACATATTCTGTATCAGTGTACATGTATTCTGTATCAGTGCACATATACTGTATGAGTGCACACATATTCTGTATCAGTGTACATGTATTCTGTATCAGTGCACATATACTGTATGAGTGCACACATATTCTGTATCAGTGTACATGTATTCTGTATCAGTGCACACATATTCTGTATCAGTGTACATGTATTCTGTATCAGTGCACACATATTCTGTATCAGTGTACATGTATTATGTATCAGTGCACATATACTGTATCAGTACAGACATATACTGTATGAGTGCACACATATTCTGTATCAGTGTACATGTATTATGTATCAGTGCACATATACTGTGTCAGTACAAACATATACTGTATGAGTGCACACATATTCTGTATCAGTGTACATGTATTATGTATCAGTGCACATATACTGTATCAGTACAAACATATACTGTATGAGTGCACACATATTCTGTATCAGTGTACATGTATTCTGTATCAGTGCACATATACTGTATCAGTGCACACATATTCTGTATCAGTGTACATGTATTATGTATCAGTGCACATATACTGTGTCAGTACAAACATATACTGTATGAGTGCACACATATTCTGTATCAGTGTACATGTATTATGTATCAGTACAAACATATACTGTATGAGTGCACACATATTCTGTATCAGTGTACATGTATTCTGCATCAGTACAGACATATACTGTATGAGTGCACACATATTCTGTATCAGTGTACATGTATTATGTATCAGTGCACATATACTGTATCAGTACAAACATATACTGTATGAGTGCACACATATTCTGTATCAGTGCACACATATTCTGTATCAGTACAAACATATACTGTATGAGTGCACACGTATTCTGTATCAGTGTACATGTATTATGTATCAGTGCACATATACTGTATCAGTACAAACATATACTGTATGAGTGCACACATATTCTGTATCAGTGTACATGTATTCTGTATCAGTGCACATATACTGTATGAGTGCACACATATTCTGTATCAGTGTACATGTATTCTGTATCAGTGCACATATACTGTATGAGTGCACACATATTCTGTATCAGTGTACATGTATTCTGTATTAGTGCACACATATTCTGTATCAGTGTACATGTATTATGTATCAGTGCACATATACTGTATGAGTGCACACATATTCTGTATCAGTGTACATGTATTCTGTATCAGTGCACATATACTGTATGAGTGCACACATATTCTGTATCAGTGTACATGTATTCTGTATCAGTGCACATATACTGTATGAGTGCACACATATTCTGTATCAGTGTACATGTATTCTGTATCAGTGCACACATATTCTGTATCAGTGTACATGTATTCTGTATCAGTGCACACATATTCTGTATCAGTGTACATGTATTATGTATCAGTGCACATATACTGTATCAGTACAGACATATACTGTATGAGTGCACACATATTCTGTATCAGTGTACATGTATTATGTATCAGTGCACATATACTGTGTCAGTACAAACATATACTGTATGAGTGCACACATATTCTGTATCAGTGTACATGTATTATGTATCAGTGCACATATACTGTATCAGTACAAACATATACTGTATGAGTGCACACATATTCTGTATCAGTGTACATGTATTCTGTATCAGTGCACATATACTGTATCAGTGCACACATATTCTGTATCAGTGTACATGTATTATGTATCAGTGAACATATACTGTGTCAGTACAAACATATACTGTATGAGTGCACACATATTCTGTATCAGTGTACATGTATTATGTATCAGTGCACATATACTGTATCAGTACAAACATATACTGTATGAGTGCACACATATTCTGTATCAGTGTACATGTATTCTGCATCAGTACAGACATATACTGTATGAGTGCACACATATTCTGTATCAGTGTACATGTATTATGTATCAGTGCACATATACTGTATCAGTACAAACATATACTGTATGAGTGCACACATATTCTGTATCAGTGTACATGTATTATGTATCAGTGCAAACATATACTGTATGAGTGCACACATATTCTGTATCAGTGTACATGTATTCTGTATCAGTGCACATATACTGTATCAGTACAAACATATACTGTATGAGTGCACACATATTCTGTATCAGTGCACACATATTCTGTATCAGTACAAACATATACTGTATGAGTGCACACGTATTCTGTATCAGTGTACATGTATTATGTATCAGTGCACATATACTGTATCAGTACAAACATATACTGAATGAGTGCACACATATTCTGTATCAGTGTACATGTATTCTGTATCAGTGCACATATACTGTATGAGTGCACACATATTCTGTATCAGTGTACATGTATTCTGTATCAGTGCACATATACTGTATGAGTGCACACATATTCTGTATCAGTGTACATGTATTCTGTATTAGTGCACACATATTCTGTATCAGTGTACATGTATTATGTATCAGTGCACATATACTGTATGAGTGCACACATATTTTGTATCAGTGTACATGTATTCTGTATCAGTACACATATACTGTATCAGTACAAACATATACTGTATGAGTGCACACATATTCTGTATCAGTGTACATGTATTCTGTATCAGTACACATATACTGTATCAGTACAAACATATACTGTATGAGTGCACACATATTCTGTATCAGTGTACATGTATTATGTATCAGTACACATATACAGTATCAGTACAAACATATACTGTATGAGTGCACACATATTCTGTATCAGTGTACATGTATTCTGTATCAGTACACATATACTGTATCAGTGTACATGTATTATGTATCAGTGCACATATACTGTGTCAGTACAAACATATACTGTATGAGTGCACACATATTCTGTATCAGTGTACATGTATTATGTATCAGTGCACATATACTGTATCAGTACAGACATATACTGTATGAGTGCACACATATTCTGTATCAGTGTACATGTATTATGTATCAGTGCACATATACTGTATCAGTACAGACATATACTGTATGAGTGCACACATATTCTGTATCAGTGCACACATATTCTGTATCAGTACAAACATATACTGTATGAGTGCACACCTATTCTGTATCAGTGTACATGTATTATGTATCAGTGCACATATACTGTATCAGTACAAACATATACTGTATGAGTGCACACATATTCTGTATCAGTGTACATGTATTCTGTATCAGTGCACATATACTGTATGAGTGCACACATATTCTGTATCAGTGTACATGTATTCTGTATCAGTGCACATATACTGTATGAGTGCACACATATTCTGTATCAGTGTACATGTATTCTGTATCAGTGCACACATATTCTGTATCAGTGTACATGTATTCTGTATCAGTGCACACATATTCTGTATCAGTGTACATGTATTATGTATCAGTACAGACATATACTGTATGAGTGCACACATATTCTGTATCAGTGTACATGTATTATGTATCAGTGCACATATACTGTATCAGTACAAACATATACTGTATGAGTGCACACATATTCTGTATCAGTGTACATGTATTATGTATCAGTGCACATATACTGTATCAGTACAAACATATACTGTATGAGTGCACACATATTCTGTATCAGTGTACATGTATTATGTATCAGTGCACATATACTGTATCAGTACAAACATATACTGTATGAGTGCACACATATTCTGTATCAGTGTACATGTATTCTGTATCAGTGCACATATACTGTATCAGTGCACACATATTCTGTATCAGTGTACATGTATTATGTATCAGTGCACATATACTGTGTCAGTACAAACATATACTGTATGAGTGCACACATATTCTGTATCAGTGTACATGTATTATGTATCAGTGCACATATACTGTATCAGTACAAACATATACTGTATGAGTGCACACATATTCTGTATCAGTGTACATGTATTCTGCATCAGTACAGACATATACTGTATGAGTGCACACATATTCTGTATCAGTGTACATGTATTATGTATCAGTGCACATATACTGTATCAGTACAAACATACACTGTATGAGTGCACACATATTCTGTATCAGTGTACATGTATTATGTATCAGTGCAAACATGTACTGTATGAGTGCACACATATTCTGTATCAGTGTACATGTATTCTGTATCAGTGCACATATACTGTATCAGTACAAACATATACTGTATGAGTGCACACATATTCTGTATCAGTGCACACATATTCTGTATCAGTACAAACATATACTGTATGAGTGCACACGTATTCTGTATCAGTGTACATGTATTATGTATCAGTGCACATATACTGTATCAGTACAAACATATACTGTATGAGTGCACACATATTCTGTATCAGTGTACATGTATTCTGCATCAGTACAGACATATACTGTATGAGTGCACACATATTCTGTATCAGTGTACATGTATTATGTATCAGTGCACATATACTGTATCAGTACAAACATATACTGTATGAGTGCACACATATTCTGTATCAGTGTACATGTATTATGTATCAGTGCAAACATATACTGTATGAGTGCACACATATTCTGTATCAGTGTACATGTATTCTGTATCAGTGCACATATACTGTATCAGTACAAACATATACTGTATGAGTGCACACATATTCTGTATCAGTGCACACATATTCTGTATCAGTACAAACATATACTGTATGAGTGCACACGTATTCTGTATCAGTGTACATGTATTATGTATCAGTGCACATATACTGTATCAGTACAAACATATACTGAATGAGTGCACACATATTCTGTATCAGTGTACATGTATTCTGTATCAGTGCACATATACTGTATGAGTGCACACATATTCTGTATCAGTGTACATGTATTCTGTATCAGTGCACATATACTGTATGAGTGCACACATATTCTGTATCAGTGTACATGTATTCTGTATTAGTGCACACATATTCTGTATCAGTGTACATGTATTATGTATCAGTGCACATATACTGTATGAGTGCACACATATTTTGTATCAGTGTACATGTATTCTGTATCAGTACACATATACTGTATCAGTACAAACATATACTGTATGAGTGCACACATATTCTGTATCAGTGTACATGTATTCTGTATCAGTACACATATACTGTATCAGTACAAACATATACTGTATGAGTGCACACATATTCTGTATCAGTGTACATGTATTCTGTATCAGTACACATATACTGTATCAGTGTACATGTATTATGTATCAGTGCACATATACTGTGTCAGTACAAACATATACTGTATGAGTGCACACATATTCTGTATCAGTGTACATGTATTATGTATCAGTGCACATATACTGTATCAGTACAGACATATACTGTATGAGTGCACACATATTCTGTATCAGTGTACATGTATTATGTATCAGTGCACATATACTGTATCAGTACAGACATATACTGTATGAGTGCACACATATTCTGTATCAGTGCACACATATTCTGTATCAGTACAAACATATACTGTATGAGTGCACACCTATTCTGTATCAGTGTACATGTATTATGTATCAGTGCACATATACTGTATCAGTACAAACATATACTGTATGAGTGCACACATATTCTGTATCAGTGTACATGTATTCTGTATCAGTGCACATATACTGTATGAGTGCACACATATTCTGTATCAGTGTACATGTATTCTGTATCAGTGCACATATACTGTATGAGTGCACACATATTCTGTATCAGTGTACATGTATTCTGTATCAGTGCACACATATTCTGTATCAGTGTACATGTATTCTGTATCAGTGCACACATATTCTGTATCAGTGTACATGTATTATGTATCAGTACAGACATATACTGTATGAGTGCACACATATTCTGTATCAGTGTACATGTATTATGTATCAGTGCACATATACTGTATCAGTACAAACATATACTGTATGAGTGCACACATATTCTGTATCAGTGTACATGTATTATGTATCAGTGCACATATACTGTATCAGTACAAACATATACTGTATGAGTGCACACATATTCTGTATCAGTGTACATGTATTATGTATCAGTGCACATATACTGTATCAGTACAAACATATACTGTATGAGTGCACACATATTCTGTATCAGTGTACATGTATTCTGTATCAGTGCACATATACTGTATCAGTGCACACATATTCTGTATCAGTGTACATGTATTATGTATCAGTGCACATATACTGTGTCAGTACAAACATATACTGTATGAGTGCACACATATTCTGTATCAGTGTACATGTATTATGTATCAGTGCACATATACTGTATCAGTACAAACATATACTGTATGAGTGCACACATATTCTGTATCAGTGTACATGTATTCTGCATCAGTACAGACATATACTGTATGAGTGCACACATATTCTGTATCAGTGTACATGTATTATGTATCAGTGCACATATACTGTATCAGTACAAACATACACTGTATGAGTGCACACATATTCTGTATCAGTGTACATGTATTATGTATCAGTGCAAACATGTACTGTATGAGTGCACACATATTCTGTATCAGTGTACATGTATTCTGTATCAGTGCACATATACTGTATCAGTACAAACATATACTGTATGAGTGCACACATATTCTGTATCAGTGCACACATATTCTGTATCAGTACAAACATATACTGTATGAGTGCACACGTATTCTGTATCAGTGTACATGTATTATGTATCAGTGCACATATACTGTATCAGTACAAACATATACTGTATGAGTGCACACATATTCTGTATCAGTGTACATGTATTCTGTATCAGTGCACATATACTGTATGAGTGCACACATATTCTGTATCAGTGTACATGTATTCTGTATCAGTGCACATATACTGTATGAGTGCACACATATTCTGTATCAGTGTACATGTATTCTGTATGAGTGCACACATATTCTGTATCAGTGTACATGTATTATGTATCAGTGCACATATACTGTATGAGTGCACACATATTTTGTATCAGTGTACATGTATTCTGTATCAGTACACATATACTGTATCAGTACAAACATATACTGTATGAGTGCACACATATTCTGTATCAGTGTACATGTATTCTGTATCAGTACACATATACTGTATCAGTACAAACATATACTGTATGAGTGCACACATATTCTGTATCAGTGTACATGTATTATGTATCAGTACACATATACTGTATCAGTACAAACATATACTGTATGAGTGCACATATATTCTGTATCAGTGTACATGTATTCTGTATCAGTACACATATACTGTGTCAGTACAAACATATACTGTATGAGTGCACACATATTCTGTATCAGTGTACATGTATTATGTATCAGTGCACATATACTGTATCAGTACAGACATATACTGTATGAGTGCACACATATTCTGTATCAGTGTACATGTATTATGTATCAGTGCACATATACTGTGTCAGTACAAACATATACTGTATGAGTGCACACATATTCTGTATCAGTGTACATGTATTATGTATCAGTGCACATATACTGTATCAGTGCACATATACTGTATCAGTACAAACATATACTGTATGAGTGCACACATATTCTGTATCAGTGTACATGTATTATGTATCAGTGCACATATACTGTATCAGTACAGACATATACTGTATGAGTGCACACATATTCTGTATCAGTGTACATGTATTATGTATCAGTGCACATATACTGTGTCAGTACAAACATATACTGTATGAGTGCACACATATTCTGTATCAGTGTACATGTATTATGTATCAGTGCACATATACTGTATCAGTACAAACATATACTGTATGAGTGCACACATATTCTGTATCAGTGTACATGTATTCTGTATCAGTACAGACATATACTGTATGAGTGCACACATATTCTGTATCAGTGTACATGTATTATGTATCAGTGCACATATACTGTATCAGTACAAACATATACTGTATGAGTGCACACATATTCTGTATCAGTGTACATGTATTATGTATCAGTGCAAACATATACTGTATGAGTGCATACATATTCTGTATCAGTGTACATGTATTCTGTATCAGTGCACATATACTGTATCAGTACAAACATATACTGTATGAGTGCACACATATTCTGTATCAGTGCACACATATTCTGTATCAGTACAAACATATACTGTATGAGTGCACACGTATTCTGTATCAGTGTACATGTATTATGTATCAGTGCACATATACTGTATCAGTACAAACATATACTGTATGAGTGCACACATATTCTGTATCAGTGTACATGTATTCTGTATCAGTGCACATATACTGTATGAGTGCACACATATTCTGTATCAGTGTACATGTATTCTGTATCAGTGCACATATACTGTATGAGTGCACACATATTCTGTATCAGTGTACATGTATTCTGTATGAGTGCACACATATTCTGTATCAGTGTACATGTATTATGTATCAGTGCACATATACTGTATGAGTGCACACATATTTTGTATCAGTGTACATGTATTCTGTATCAGTGCACATATACTATATGAGTGCACACATATTCTGTATCAGTGTACATGTATTCTGTATCAGTGCACACATATTCTGTATCAGTGTACATGTATTATGTATCAGTGCACATATACTGTATCAGTACAAACATATACTGTATGAGTGCACATGTATTATGTATCAGTGCACATATACTGTATCAGTACAGACATATACTGTATGAGTGCACACATATTCTGTATCAGTGTACATGTATTATGTATCAGTGCACATATACTGTATCAGTACAAACATATACTGTATGAGTGCACACATATTCTGTATCAGTGTACATGTATTATGTATCAGTACAAACATATACTGTATGAGTGCACACATATTCTGTATCAGTGTACATGTATTATGTATCAGTGCACACATATTCTGTATCAGTACAAACATATACTGTATGAGTGCACACATATTCTGTATCAGTGTACATGTATTCTGTATCAGTGCACATATACTGTATCAGTACAAACATATACTGTATGAGTGCACACATATTCTGTATCAGTGCACACATATTCTGTATCAGTACAAACATATACTGTATGAGTGCACACATATTCTGTATCAGTGTACATGTATTATGTATCAGTGCGCAAATATTCTGTATCAGTACAAACATATACTGTATGAGTGCACACATATTCTGTATCAGTGTACATGTATTATGTATCAGTGCACATATACTGTATCAGTATACGGTCAGACACAGTCCCTTAGAGAAAAACTTGGTTACAATTATTTTGCGAATCAGGACAAGTAGATTGTCACGAGGGACAAGTAAATTGGGCTCCTGCTTTAGTCCCTTGGACAAGTAGTTCTTTAAAAAAAAAAAATCCACACCCATGGGTTGTGTTCACTAATATTGAAAAACATCATGGTGGGCTCCTGAACTGCACTACAGAGAAGTGTACAGTGAACTCAAGCACTCACCGTTTACTCTAGTGCAGTGTTTTCTCAATTCTAGTCCTCGGGGACCCGTAGCAGGCCAGATTACCATAATATCTTAAATAGAATACAAGCGAAATGATCAGCTAATCAGTATACACGGATGTTAAGCTGCTCTCACTTTCCAGCTGATTATTTATAGTTCAGATATCATGAAAATCTGGTCCGTAGGACTGGAATTGAGAACCACTGCTCTATAGTGTGATGGTTTAGCTGTGTTAGAACTCAAGCGCTACTCTTTATTTCCTCGCCTGTGAAGGAGCAAATTGTGTGGCTTCTGATTGCCTGAACCACCTGCCTAGTCTACAAAGAAAATTAAGACCAATGGTGCACAGGGATAATAAACACTAAGGCCTAGATTTGGAGTTCGGCGGTAGCCGTCAAAACCAGCGTTAGAGGCTCCTAACGCTGGTTTTGGCCGCCCGCTGGTATTTGGAGTCAGTGATTAAAGGGTCTAACGCTCACTTTACAGCCGCGACTTTTCCATACCGCAGATCCCCCTACGCCATTTGCGTAGCCTATATTTTCAATGGGATCTTTCTAACGCTGGTATTTAGAGTCGTTTCTGAAGTGAGCGTTAGAGCTCTAACGACAAGATTCCAGCCGCCTGAAAATAGCAGGAGTTAAGAGCTTTCTGGCTAACGCCGGTTCATAAAGCTCTTAACTACTGTACCCTAAAGTACACTAACACCCATAAACTACCTATGTACCCCTAAACCGAGGTCCCCCCATACCGCCGCCACTCGATTAAAATTTTTAACCCCTAATCTGCCGACCGCCACCTACGTTATATTTATGTACCCCTAATCTGCTGCCCCTAACCCCACCGAGCCCTGTATTACATTTATTAACCCCTAACCTGCCCCCCACAACGTCGCCGCTAGCTACTTACAATAATTAACCCCTAATCTGCCGACCGCAAATCGCCGCCACCTACGTTATCCCTATGTACCCCTAATCTGCTGCCCCTAACATCGCCGACCCCTATATTATATTTATTAACCCCTAATCTGCCCCCCTCAACGTCGCCGACACCTGCCTACACTTATTAACCCCTAATCTGCCGAGCGGACCTGAGCGCTACTATAATAAATGTATTAACCCCTAATCCGCCTCACTAACCCTATCATAAATAGTATTAACCCCTAATCTGCCCTCCCTAACATCGCCGACACCTAACTTCAATTATTAACCCCTAATCTGCCGACCGGAGCTCACCGCTATTCTAATAAATGTATTAACCCCTAAAGCTAAGTCTAACCCTAACACTAACACCCCCCTAAGTTAAATATAATTTTTATCTAACGAAATAAATTAACTCTTATTAAATAACTTATTCCTATTTAAAGCTAAATACTTACCTGTAAAATAAATCCTAATATAGCTACAATATAAATTATAATTATATTATAGCTATTTTAGGATTAATATTTATTTTACAGGCAACTTTGTAATTATTTTAACCAGGTACAATAGCTATTAAATAGTTAAGAACTATTTAATAGTTACCTAGTTAAAATAATAACAAATTTACCTGTAAAATAAATCCTAACCTAAGTTATAATTAAACCTAACACTACCCTATCAATAAAATAATTAAATAAACTACCTACAATTACCTACAATTAACCTAACACTACACTATCAATAAATTAATTAAACACAATTCCTACAAATAAATACAATTAAATAAACTAGCTAAAGTACAAAAAATAAAAAAGAACTAAGTTACAGAAAATAAAAAAATATTTACAAACATAAGAAAAATATTACAACAATTTTAAACTAATTACACCTACTCTAAGCCCCCTAATAAAACAAAGCCCCCCAAAATAAAAAATTCCCTACCCTATTCTAAATTAAAAAAGTTACAAGCTCTTTTACCTTACCAGCCCTGAACAGGGCCCTTTGCGGGGCATGCCCCAAGAATTTCAGCTCTTTTGCCTGTAAAAAAAAACATACAATACCCCCCCCCCCAACATTACAACCCACCACCCACATACCCCTAATCTAACCCAAACCCCCCTTAAATAAACCTAACACTAAGCCCCTGAAGATCTTCCTACCTTGTCTTCACCATCCAGGTATCACCGATCCGTCCTGGCTCCAAGATCTTCATCCAACCCAAGCGGGGGTTGGCGATCCATAATCCGGTCCAGAAGAGGCTCCAAAGTCTTCCTCCTATCCGGCAAGAAGAGGACATCCGGACCGGCAAACATCTTCTCCAAGCGGCATCTTCGATCTTCTTCCATCCGGAGCGAAGCGGCAGGATCCTGAAGACATCCAGCGCGGAACATCCATCCGGACCGACGACTGAACGACGAATGACTGTTCCTTTAAGGGACGTCATCCAAGATGGCGTCCCTCGAATTCCGATTGGCTGATAGGATTCTATCAGCCAATCGGAATTAAGGTAGGAATTTTCTGATTGGCTGATGGAATCAGCCAATCAGAATCAAGTTCAATCCGATTGGCTGATCCAATCAGCCAATCAGATTGAGCTCGCATTCTATTGGCTGTTCCGATCAGCCAATAGAATGCGAGCTCAATCTGATTGGCTGATTGGATCAGCCAATCGGATTGAACTAGATTCTGATTGGCTGATTCCATCAGCCAATCAGAAAATTCCTACCTTAATTCCGATTGGCTGATAGAATCCTATCAGCCAATCGGAATTCGAGGGACGCCATCTTGGATGACGTCCCTTAAAGGAACAGTCATTCGTCGTTCAGTCGTCGGTCCGGATGGATGTTCCGCGCTGGATGTCTTCAGGATCCTGCCGCTTCGCTCCGGATGGAAGAAGATCGAAGATGCCGCTTGGAGAAGATGTTTGCCGGTCCGGATGTCCTCTTCTTGCCGGATAGGAGGAAGACTTTGGAGCCTCTTCTGGACCGGATTATGGATCGCCAACCCCCGCTTGGGTTGGATGAAGATCTTGGAGCCAGGACGGATCGGTGATACCTGGATGGTGAAGACAAGGTAGGAAGATCTTCAGGGGCTTAGTGTTAGGTTTATTTAAGGGGGGTTTGGGTTAGATTAGGGGTATGTGGGTGGTGGGTTGTAATGTTGGGGGGGGGGGTATTGTATGTTTTTTTTTACAGGCAAAAGAGCTGAAATTCTTGGGGCATGCCCCGCAAAGGGCCCTGTTCAGGGCTGGTAAGGTAAAAGAGCTTGTAACTTTTTTAATTTAGAATAGGGTAGGGAATTTTTTATTTTGGGGGGCTTTGTTATTTTATTAGGGGGCTTAGAGTAGGTGTAATTAGTTTAAAATTGTTGTAATATTTTTCTTATGTTTGTAAATATTTTTTTATTTTCTGTAACTTAGTTCTTTTTTATTTTTTGTACTTTAGCTAGTTTATTTAATTGTATTTATTTGTAGGAATTGTGTTTAATTAATTTATTGATAGTGTAGTGTTAGGTTAATTGTAGGTAGTTTATTTAATTATTTTATTGATAGGGTAGTGTTAGGTTTAATTATAACTTAGGTTAGGATTTATTTTACAGGTAAATTTGTTATTATTTTAACTAGGTAACTATTAAATAGTTCTTAACTATTTAATAGCTATTGTACCTGGTTAAAATAATTACAAAGTTGCCTGTAAAATAAATATTAATCCTAAAATAGCTATAATATAATTATAATTTATATTGTAGCTATATTAGGGTTTATTTTACAGGTAAGTATTTAGCTTTAAATAGGAATAAGTTATTTAATAAGAGTTAATTTATTTCGTTAGATAAAAATTATATTTAATTTAGGGGGGTGTTAGTGTTAGGGTTAGACTTAGCTTTAGGGGTTAATACATTTATTAGAATAGCGGTGAGCTCCGGTCGGCAGATTAGGGGTTAATAATTGAAGTTAGGTGTCGGCGATGTTAGGGAGGGCAGATTAGGGGTTAATACTATTTATGATAGGGTTAGTGAGGCGGATTAGGGGTTAATAACTTTATTATAGTAGCGCTCAGGTCCGCTCGGCAGATTAGGGGTTAATAAGTGTAGGCAGGTGTCGGCGACGTTGTGGGGGGCAGGTTAGGGGTTAATAAATATAATATAGGGGTCGGCGGTGTTAGGGGTAGCAGATTAGGGGTACATAGGGATAACGTAGGTGGCGGCGGTTTACGGAGCGGCAGATTAGGGGTTTAAAAAAATATGCAGGGGTCAGCGATAGCGGGGGCGGCAGATTAGGGGTTAATAAGTGTAAGGCTAGGGGTGTTTAGACTCGGGGTACATGTTAGAGTGTTAGGTGCAGACGTAGGAAGTGTTTCCCCATAGGAAACAATGGGGCTGCGTTAGGAGCTGAACGCTGCTTTTTTGCAGGTGTTAGGTTTTTTTTCAGCTCAAACAGCCCCATTGTTTCCTATGGGGGAATCGTGCACGAGCACGTTTTTGAGGCCGGCCGCGTCCGTAAGCAACTCTGGTATCGAGAGTTGTATTTGCGGTAAAAATGCTCTACGCTCCTTTTTTGGAGCCTAACGCAGCATTTGTTTGAACTCTCGATACCAGAGTTAATTTTATGGTGCGGCCAGAAAAAAGCCCGCGGAGCGTTAACAGCCCTTTTACCGCCAAACTCCAAATCTAGGCCTATTATAGGGCGCTGTGAGGCACAGACACACATACTTGCATACAAGGAAATGTTATAAATACAATGCAGAAAAAACAATGTTCATTAGTGTCCCTATAAGATACCATTTAATATAACCTATATATTACCTCCCAATTTTGGTCACACAGCTCTATAAATTTAAGACAAAATAAATGTGTATTATCATATTAAAAAATCATTTTCTTCAACAAAACCATTTAAATAAAATGGTATTGTTATTTACATTGGATGTAAGATCAGCTGATGATTGCATCTTTAATTGGGAAGTGATGATTCACAGTGTACCCTGTAATAAATAAATAAATGCTTTCATACCTGTAATCTCAAGCAGTCTGTCAGCTAGAGTACTTTTACCATGGTCCACGTGAGCTATAATACTAAAATTTCTAATATTTTCAACACCATATTCACACATGTCAAGGGTTTCCTGCAAGAAAGAACAAGTTGAACTAATTACAGTTTAGAATTTGTTCAATTATTTGTGTACTTACATATATTTTATACTCGCACTAACCTATGTTATCAAAATGCAGCAAACTGTCTAAACCAGTTTATTTGCAGTAGCGCTAGTTCAAACGCTGGGTTGTGCAACTAGCGCTGCCAATTAGAAGAGAGGCATTGTATGCTCGTGATCAGCAGTGCTCTGCGGGTCCCGAGTGGTACTTTTACTACATGTTTACCCCTTTACAGGGGTTAAATACACAGTAGTGTAGGGTCACTAGTCTCAAAATTGAAGCATAAAATGTTTTTACTATAACATCATATGGACAACACTGAAGTAATAAAAAAATTTCAATATAGGTTTATGACAATAGAACATGTATATAATATATATATGTCTTAAGTATCTATATGCCCCTCTCTGAGCGGAGTAGAGATGCTATGCTTTTCAAAATTAAAGTGAAGGAAAAGCATGTAAAAATAAAACATATTGCAAAGTGTTTCCACTAGGCATTATTAAACTTATTGCTGGGAATTATATTCTGAGTTTAATGTCCCTTTAATTAAATTAAGTTTGAGCAACCTCTTATTGCTTTTGTTTGTTTTTCTGAGTGGTAATATAGCAACTATAGTGCCACTATTTTCTGTTCTGTATATCAAATAGTTACTAAATGTAACAAAGTAAGTGATTCTCTGGAGAAAACCAATTAGGCAGTAACAGCATCATTAACTGTGCATAGAATCTTTTCATCTGCACATCAAAACAATGACAATGCAATTAAGTAATACGGTCTCAAGGGACAAGTTATAGTATTGTAACTATTTTTTGGTGTACGTATTGTACAAATTGCTGGGCACACAATAATTGCAATTTTAGATATGAATGACCATAACTGGGGAATTATGCATTGTGATTATTTTAATTCATTTATATCTATTTGGTGTAAATATTCAATAGATTTTTATATTCAATAGATTGGGGATAAAAATAATATTTATTCACTATTCAGAAAAAGCTAAACCGAACACTTAAAGAAATGTATACATCGCTTGTTCCTTAATCATAGTTATACATTATGTAACCAAGTTCTATTATTCTTCACCAAGAATTGTAAGATTGATCTGCAGTGTAATCCATTAATAATAAAGCCCCTTTATAATTTTGTGATCACTTTATAAAAATCAGTCAGTTTGTTATTCTTTTTTTACTTGAATCAATAAAATAAAGGGATGGTAAATGTTATCACGTATCTAATGTTGCAAATGCTGTATTACATATTTCAGTATCAAACCGCATTTACCTTTTAACCTCTTAAGGACATATGACGGAATTTTTCCGTCATAAAACAATTGAGCAAACTGAAAGCTGTGTCATTAAAGGGTTAATAAAGTATTATTATTTTTAAATATATATATATATATATCATTTTTTTTCGTTGTTTTACTGTCAATCATCTTGCTGGCTCTGCCCCTCAAAGTATTCCCTCTCCACTGTGCCCTCAGTACACCACACTATTAGTAAAGCATTCATTTCCTCTGAACTTTGTTATTATGCTATGTGCGAGTGTTCATTTGTGCATGCACAGTCCCATCTCCTATACTCTTTACTGACAAGAGGTTGCCATGATTAGTTAAACGACATTTTTTTAAATAAATTCTATGTTTCAAATGTTTTTTTTTTTATCAATATGAAGTTTTTTTTTTTCCTTTCAATTTTTTTCCCGTTTTTCTCCTCATGATTGTATTGACGTGAACAGCAGTCCCGCCCGCTGTGCACTTCACTTTTTGTAAAGCGTTCATTTTCTACTGAACGCTTGTTTCTATGCATGTCTGAGCATATCTTACATTGTGCTTGTGCATTCAAATACGTTGAGCGCTCTTCTCTTTACTGAGAATTACCTGTTCCTAGATGAGCTTTTGCTCGCTCACGTCTAGTAACAGGATCGCGCATGTGTTTGTTTTTTTTACTTGAGCCGCAATCTTCACAGTAAATTGAGTATTTGGAGATGATCTGTTTACTTACTTGCTAAAAGTAGTAGTCAATAATCCCCTAGCTGACAACGAACACATTTTTAATAAAAGCATGTAAGTCTAATCATTACATTATACATATATTACTTAGTTTATACATACATACAAACACACTATATATATATATATATATATATATATATATATATATATATATATATATATATATATAAAATCTGTAATTGACTTATGTATATATAAAATCAGTAATATGTATAATGTGATGATTGGACTTACAAGCTTTGATTAAAAATGTGTTCATTAGTCGGTACTTTCTGCAAGTAAACAGCGAATCTCTAAATACTCTCTTTACTGTGCAGGTTGTGGGTCAAGTAAAAAAAATAGGCGCATGTGCGATCCTGTTACTAGACGTGAGCAATCAAAAGCTCACCTAATAACAGGTATTAAGTTTTTCTAGTCACTAAGGGGTTAAAGGGACACGAAACCCACATTATTTTACGATTCATATAGAGCATGCAATTTTAATCCACTTTCTAATTTACTTCTATTATCAATTTTTATTTGTTCTATTGGTATCTTTTGTTTGCAAAGCAGAGACATAAGCTCAGGAACGTGCACGTGTCTGGAGCACTTGATGGGAGCAGTTATGCAAGAATGTTATCCATTTCAAGAGCACTAGATGGCAGCACTATTTCCTGCCATGTAGTGCTGTAGAAACCTACCTAGATATCTCTTCAACAAAGAATACTATGGGAATGAAGCAAATTTGGTAATAGAAGTAAAAAAAAATATTTTATTTTTTTAAATGTTATGCTCTGTCTGAATTGCAAAATATTTTGGGGGGGGTTTTATATCCTTTTAACTTTATTCAAAACATGATAAATAAATAGCTGCAATATAGAGTGGCACTTTTCATGACATTCAACCCTTACTTCTCACAAATTACAACAGGTGGGAAATAAAAAAAAATTAAAAAAAAGGAAGGAAGGAAAGAAGAAATGTATGAAAGATATGTTTAATCCATGTATTTTTCATATTTTCCTAACATATTATGCTGAATTATCACATAAGCTTAAGGTTATTGTCACAATTTGGCAAAAATTGCCATGTACAGTACACACAAGTGTTGCCCCTGACAATGACTGTCAGTGAACTCATGTACAATGTTACCAGCACTTACTTAGCAACAATATAACAACATACTAGTCAATGATAGTGGTATGTGACACTGATTAACGAGGGTAAGGTACAATTTTTAAGCTAAAAACTCTTCTATTTTTCTAATACAAATTGTATTTAAAGGACCAGTCAACACAGTAGATTTGCATAATCAACAAATGCAAGATAACAAGACAATTCAATAGCACTTAGTCTGAACTTCAGATGAGTAGATTTTTTTTCTGACAATTTTAAAAGTTATGTCTTTTTCCACTCCCCCTGTACCATGTGACAGCCATCAGCCAATCACAAATGCATGCACGTACCATGTGACAGCCATTCACAAATGCATGCCCACTTATTCTTGCACATGCTCAGTAGGAGCTGGTGACTCAAAAAGTTTAAATATAAAAAGACTGCGCACATTTTGTTAATGGAAGTAAATTGGAAAGTTGTTTAAAATGTCATGCTCTATCTGAATAATGAAAGTTTAATTTTGATTAAGTGTCCCTTTAAAGAACAAATATTTTAACCTTATTAGAAAGAGACTAATATCTGTTTAAACCAGTATAAAATACGCATACAATAATTTTTTATGCAGCAACAGAATTTGGGATTATGTTACATTGTAACGTAACATGAAGAAAATGTACAAACATGAAGAAAATGACTGAAAATTATAATTTTAGGAGAGAACAGGAAAAGTAAGGGAATTCTCTCCTTGCATTATGGAAAGGACAATCAAGCTAAGAAGGAAAAAAAAAAAAAAAAACTACTAGCAATTAAAGATAAACATACTAACCCACCATAATGTTTGATCCTGCCAACCTGCATTGCCGCCCCATCTTTGTATTAAGGGGATAAGATTTTAAGGAACAGTAAAGTCAAAACCAGACTTTCATGACTCAGATGGAAAATGTAATTTTAACCAAATGTACTACTTTAATCCTACTTGTTTGTTCACTTGGTATCCTTTGTTGAAAAGCATATTTAAATAGGCTCAGAAGCAGAAATGCACTGATGGGAACTAGCTGCTAATTGGTGGCTGCACATATTTGCCTCTTGTCACCGGCTCACCTGATGTGATAAGCTAGCTCCCAGCAGTTAATTGCTGCTCCTTAGACAAAGGATGCCAAGATAATGAAGAAAATGTGATCATAGAAGTACACTGTAAAGTTGTTTAATATTGTATTATTATCTGAATCATAAAGAAAAGGTGTTGTGTTTCATGTCCCTTTAATAGAGTCATTCATTTACAGAGGTCTATAGAGAGGTATTACCCATCCCATATCTTAAGGGGTTGAGGCTTAATAAAATAATTATGCAGGGTATACAGTGTATGTATGTGTGTATATATAGATAGATAGATAGATAGATAGATAGATAGATAGATATAAAATGTGGGTCTTGTCTAATGAAGCATTTAATTGTGTTTATCTTATATCTGTGAGCAATAGAAACACAGATATCAAATTGTGTGTCCTCTTTAAATTTAAAGGGACAGTCTACTCCATAATTGTAATTGTTTAAAAAGATAGATAATCCCTTTATTACCCATTCCCTAGTTTTGCATAACCAACACGGTTATATAAATACACCTTTTTACCTCTGTGATTACCTTGTATCTAAGCCTCTGCAAACTGCCCCCTTATTTCAATTCTTTTGACAGACTTGCATTTTAGCCAATCAATGCTGACTCCTAGGTAACTCCACGTGCATGAGCACAATGTTATCTATATAGCACAAATTAACTAACGTCCTCTAGTTGTGGAAAATTTTCAAAATACATTCAGAGGCGGCCTTCAAGGGCTAAGAAATTAGAATATGAGCCTACCTAGGTTTAGCTTTTAACTAAGAATACCAAAATGGATGATAAAAAGTAAACTGGAAAGTTGTTTAAAATGATATGCCCTATCTGAATCATAAAAGTTTATTTTTGACTAGACTGTCCCTTTAAATTGCTTTTACTGAAATGGGCATACAAGTGCAAAAAAAGAAAAAAATAGTACACACAATTACTTGCATTACCCCTGAAAATGGAGCTACACATAGTTAAAGTCAGCTCCAGAGCAGAAATGCACTACTGTGATCTAGCTGAACACTCCTGGAGAGCCAATGACAAGAGACAATTGTGTGTTGCCACAAATCAGCAGCTAGTTCCCGATACTGCATTGTTTCTACAAAAGTCTTAACAACAAAGTTTACAGGAGAACAAAGAAAATGTAAAAGTTTCCTAAAGTTGCATGTTCTATATGAAGTTAAAAAAGGGACTAAACTACAATTTTTTTTCTTCTATGATTTAGATAAAGCAGACAATTTTATACAACTTTCAATTGTACTTCTATTATCTAATTTGCTTTGTTCTCTTTGTGTCATTTGTTTAAAAGCATATCTATGTAGGCACAGGAGCAGCAATGCACTACTGGGAGCCAGCTGCTGATTGGTGGCTGCCCCTGATATGCCTTCAACTAGCTCTCAGTAGTGCATTGCTTCAACAAAAGGATAACAAGAATTAAACAAATTAGATAATAGAAGTAGATTAGAAAATTGTTTAACATTGTAAGTTCTATCTGAATCATGAATGAAAAAATGTGGGTTTAATATCCATTTCACCCCCGTGTTGAAATGATTTAAAATAAGGGTCTGAAACTCCTTTAAGTCACACTGTAGTTAATTTTAGTGAGAAACCCCACACAAATTATATAATTACCTAGTGTGTTCAGCTAGCTCCCAGTAGTGCATCACTGCTCATTCAACAAAGGATACCAAAAAATGAAGGAAAAGTGACAATAGAAGTAAATTGAAAAGTTGTTTAAAATTGTATGTTCTGTCTGACTCATGAAATAAAAATGTTGCGGTTTAAATCCCTTTAAAAGTGATAGTAAATCTTAGAGCTTTTGAAACGCTAGGATTTACCAGTGCAACAAATAAAGGGGACTTTCAGTCATTAAACAAAAAAAACTTCATGCTGAAAGTTATTTTATTTGTCTGCAGCGTTCGCCGCGCTGAGCTCCTCAGGCAGCCCACAGCAGAACGCTATTTTATCACCAAGGTGATTTTAGCCAAAAGCATGCTAGCTATATGGCATAATGCCAGCTGGCCCGCACGGCTATTGGCTAAGAGGTGGAAACGTCACCTCACTGAAAAATAGCGTTCTGTTGTGGGCTGTTTGAGGAGCTCAGTGTGGCAAACACTATATTTAATGATGAGAAAGTCCCCTTTATTTGTTCCACTGGTAAATCCTAGCATTTCAAAAGCGCTAGGATTTACTATCACTTTAAAAGGGATTGAAACTCCAACATTTATTTTTCATAAATCAGACAGAACATACAAATTTAAACAACTTTCCAACTTACTTCTATTGTCACTTTTCCTTAATTTTTTGGTATCCTTTGTTGAAGGAGCAGCAATGCACTACTGGGAGCTAGCTGAACACACTAGGCAATTATATCATTTGTGTGGGATTTCTCACTAAAATGAACTACACAGTGAGACTTAAATGAGATTCAGCCCCTCATTTTAAAATATATCAACACAGGGGGGTGAAATTGGATATTACCAGTGGAACAAATAAAGGGGTCTTTCAGTCACAAAGTATAAAATACTTCATGCTGAAAGTTCCTTTATTTGTCTGAAGCGTTCGCAGCACTAAGCTCCTCAAGCAGCCCCCAACAGAACGCAATTTTTCAGTGAGGTGACATTTCCACCTCTTATCCAATAGCCATGTGAGCCAGCTGGCATTATGCGGATAGCTAGCACGCTATTGGCTACAATTAACTAAGTGATAGAATAGCGTTTTGCCGTGGGCTGCCTGAGGAGCTCAGCGCGGCGAACACTGCAGACAAATAAAGGAACTTTTCACGTGAAGTATTTTATACTTCATGACTGAAACTTTCTATTTATTTGTTGCACTGGTAAATCTTAGCGTTTCAAAAACGCTAGGATATACTATCATTTAACCTTTATTTTATGGGAAAAAAGATGCTCTTTCTTACACATTTTGAGTACAATGTCCCTTTAAATACTGTTAGTTTTAAGAACTGTGTACAAAATGCTGAACCTATACCCTACCATAAAACAATGACATTATCTCCATCACCTTTTGAGTGCTAAACTGCTTTTGCTGAAGGATGTTCACAGCATGGACTGTTTCCATAAAGTTTTGCTGCCCACATGTTTTGCGAAAATAGTTCTTCTTAGGTAAATATCTAAAATGAGCGCAAGTAGTGTATGTCCACAGACGAAGACATTTTGTTGTAGGATGAGGAATAAGAGAAAACATGTCTGAAAAAGCATCCAAAATGTTTGGAGTCAAATTTTTAGCTGTATAATTCAATCTTCATTGTAGCCAAGCAGCTGGGTTTATTCATGCAGATTACTGTGATCATCAACATTATACATTGTTTTCCTGCATTTAACACCTGAAACAAAAAGAAGTGTCTATTGTAAGTATAGAATATTTAGAGTCCTAAATTTAACCACATGATGCACTGCGCACTACCAGGATCATATCAAGGATTGATTATTTTTTAAAGTGATATATTAGTACTTTGATTACTACATCACAATGCAGATTTTAAAAGTATGCAATAAACACATAGAACTAATGTAAATGATACTGCTGAGAATGCTTTCTAAACAAGGGTGGAACCACCATTAGTGCAGTGGCACCAGGGCCCAAGTGATGGGGGCCCATAGCAGACAGTCTATACATAGGCATGTAAGAATGTGTACAACTCTAATACAGTGGAGCCTTTTATTAGTGCAGGTTGCTATCTATCATCTGTCTGTCCTCAAAATTATTATACAGAGAAGCATGTATATGATTACTAATGCTTATCACGGAGTTAACTTTGGGTGGCCAAAAAATTAACCAGGACCCTCCTTTAAAGTAGGTTCACTACTGTTTCTAAATATATATATATATATATATATATATATATATATATATATATATATATATATATATATATATAATTAGTTTTTTTTTTACTTTTATAGAGGCCCTGCAAGCCCCATAAATTGTATGTGCTTCTAAATCTGTAGTGTCTGCTTTTATTGAAACTGGGGTGCATGCAGAGGTGCAAAGCCAATACTGCAGATCAATAGCAGCACACTCTTGCAATGCTAGATTTACATACCGTAGGCTGAACAGATTGAGCTGTGCTATCCGACTGTTATAAAAGAAAATAAAAATGTACAGGGTAACCTGGCAGGCGCTTATAGTGGGTTGTAAAAGGATAGGTGTTTGTAAAGCATTGTAAACAATATGATTTTAATTAGCCTTATGTGCTTATTGCATTCTTTTAAAATATGCACTGTGATAATGGACTATTTATTATGACGTTGAGACAGCCATCCTTATTTTAGTCGCGAGATACCGTAGATAGGTCAGATATGAAACATTTCTTACACAGATTGCTATCTTATCCTCACACGACACCAATGAAATATTTTGTAGCAAGAAGTTAAAAGTAAGATAAGAACACAGAAGCAATATAAATTTGTTAACTTTTATTTGTAAAATTGTATTTTGTGTAACGCACACTGAAAAAAGCCAAAACATCATTTGTTAGCTTTGCAATGACCTTAGACATCGTAGCTAAACTAATTTTAAAATTAAACACTTCCAACATGCAATGAAACATTTTCATTGCTTTAACAGAAGCGAGGTAAAAGTACTTAGATAGGGTCTGCACATTACTTGCTGGTTCTCTGCAGCCCCTCGCTGACAGTTCGCAAACCCAATATAACACACAGCGAGTTTATGAAACCAGCTCCACCTCTCACCTTAAAGCATGTTCCTCTACATAACAGGAAGTCGGCCAATCTCCCATCATGCAGTCCGTCACCTTTACTCTTAAAGTGGCGACGTCGTCTTTTTTTGTTTTTAGTTTTAAAAGGGCGATTAAACATATACTGCATCAATTAGGTCACCCTAAACTGGACAATTGTTTCTCTAAACATTGCGGAATCGATACAAATCTATACACCGTAGCATAAAGTACGGCAGTGTTTTACTCATTTTTGTTTCACTGTTGCCACAATATTAATTCACAGTCACACGTATTTTGCAAGAACGTACACATCGTTTCGCAATCCTTAATTAAATTAGGTTTTATGTATTGTTATTTGATCAGCCACCCCAAAAAATAATATATATATATATATATATATGTGTGTGTATGTGTATATATATATATATATATATATATATATATATATATATATATATATATATATATATATATATATATATATATATATATATATATATATATATATATATATATATATATATATATATATATATATATATATATATATACACACAGACATCCCAATCTGCAACAACCTATTTCAGGGAGGTGGCTTCACCCGCTACTGCGCCCCCGTTATATATTGGACACCTTGAAACCCTAAATAAGATAGGTACTTATCATTAAAGTAGCTTTATTGCACAACCACATACAACAAACCTATTTTCTAGTGATCGTACACTACTAGAATGCTTAAATATTTTAGAATACAATGTTTAATTATGTGCAGTAAATAAGGTAGTATATCAGTGGGGGCTTTTTGGTTACTGATGCATGCTTTGAGGGTTCTATAACGTCCCAGAAACTAAAGGCATTCCTTAAAGGGACATTAAACACTAAATAAATGCTAGATAGAATGATACATTCAAAGAAAAGATTAGTCCATGAGTAACATGTAGATGTATTTTTTAAAGTTTCATGAGTTGTTTAAAAAGTGACAAAATAAGTGTAAAGTTTTATTGTCTATAAAACACTGGGAGCTGCCATGTTGTAATGTTAAGCCCCAGATCTGGGTCCTATGGGCTTAACATTCACTGTTATAGGTTACTATGAATATCTCTATATAAAGTCTACAAATTTCGACTAGGTGGTGACTTTAAGGTCTGACAGGTTACTGTAGAGAGAAGGGGTATGATTCATGTGAACATACATTGATCAATTCTTCCCTACTGGGCAATTTAAGCATATGTTAGGTCGGATAGTCTGGCTGATGGACCTCTATCATATGCATTAAATATTCTTGTGGCAAATTGGGGTTTTAATATCACTCCGCCTTGACTTTAACATATTCCTTACTAAATTATACTATCTGAATAAATGCCTCTTTATAAAATAGGGCTATGTTAGAATCAGATATTGTATATATATACATTTTTTTCAATATACTTACTGAATTACAGGCAGTTACTTATTACTTATCATAACCCTATTAGGCTAAGCCCGGCAACAATTCCCACTTTTATTTTAAATTCATTTTTTATTTTAAATTTATTTTGTATCTTTATTCATTTGCACTTTGGTTTTGCACTTATAAGATTAAGAAGTATTGTCCTATGTATACACATATCATACTTATGTGGTACTTTTATTACATGGTTGCCCACACGTTTAGCACTATTGACAGTGGTTCCAAGAAACCATGACTACAGTTACCATGGTGAGTTGTATACACTTGTGTACACGATCTGCCAGCATGTTGTATAATTATGGCGATCGGAAAACCCATACACATTATGACTGCCAGTTTTACTCACTAGTTGTAATGCATTCACAATTGACACTAACTTTGTCTGGGAAATATTATGTATAATTTCGCTTGTTTAATGTTGTCTAAGTAACATAGCCGTAAACCGGAAGTGAGGTAGTACAACTTCCGGTTGCGGCTTGCACTGTGGAACGCAATTTGCGTTCCACACTCGAGATTTGGCGCACTTTTTGGAGAGCACTAGGTTTGTGTGTGACATTTGTACACTATAAAAGGTTTGAATTTTGTCTGTCTTTTATGCTGATGAAGGGGTTGTGAACCCCGAAAACGTTCCTCAATAAAAGGTTTTGTGGAAGTCCTGCAAGTGCATCTTCATCTTCTTATGTGCTTTATATACTTGCAGCCAGGCCGTTAACTCATGGTGGGCTGAGCTGGAAATTGGTTTGTATATATATATATATATATATATATATATATATATAGTCCTTACACCCTGCTACCAAAATAAGGTGTTTGAAGAGTCCCATCTTTCAATTGATGGGTCACATACCCAGGTAGATATCAGTTGATTTCAATGGCAAATGTAAATACCTGATATATACAAAAGCATTTGGGGGGAGGGAATGTTGCTTCTCTTTACACATCTCATGCAGTATAGCTTAATGCTTCACCCGCTACTGCATCGCCACCCCCTTCCAGTTATATATTGGACACCTTGAAACCCCAAATAAGATAGAGACTTATCATTAAAGTAGCTTCCCACTAAAGTCACATTAAAAAAAAGTAGCTTTATTGCTAAACCACATACAACAAACCTATTTTTCAGCGATCGTACCAGGCATAGGCACAGACAATGGCTGTGGCGGACATTTTCCAAAGTACAGACCTTAGGAAAGGACACCAAGGTACATTTGAAATTAAAAACATTATTTTATAGTGCTTGGTGTTATTATACTGATGCAGATACCACTGATCCTATAACCAGCCCTCCTCTGGCTATACCCATGTGCCAGTGTCACTACTGTGTCATTTTATAGTGCTGGGTGTTATTATACTGATGCAGATACCACTGATCCTATAACCAGCCCTCCTCTGGCTATACCCATGTGCCAGTGTCACTACTGTGTCATTATATAGTGCTGGGTGTTATTATACTGATGCAGATACCATTGATTCTATAACCAGACCTCCTCTGGCTATACCCATGTGCCAGTGTCACTACTGTGTCATTATATATAGCTGGTTGTTATTATACGAATGCAGATACCACCGACCTTATAACCAGCCCTTGTCTGGCTATACGCATGTGCCATTGTCACTACTGTGTCTTTGTATAGAGCTGGGTGCTATTATACAGATGCAGATACACATCCAGTATTTCACTCAGGCTTTATTTATTCCATAACTCTCACCCAATATCGCTAGCAGTCTCTTGACAAGCCACTAACTTTATTCACACTACTTATTTTTTCCCCCTATTATTTAATAAGAAAGAAAAAAAAGATATACTAAAGTTGTGGCGGACACTGCAAGGGCTAGTCACGGACACCAGTGTCCATGTACAGACACCTTGCCTACCCCTGGATCGTACGCTTGTTGAATGCTTAAATATTTTAGAATACAAAGTTTTATTATGTTCAGTAAATAAGGTAGTATTTGTGTTTTTATTTTATTAAAATCAGTGGGGGCTTTTTGGTTACTGATTCATGCTTTGAGGGTTCTTTAACGTCCCAGCAACTAAACTTTTACGGATTTGGGCCACATTGGATCATGGTACTTGGAGTTTCAGGGAGATTGCATTCCATTTGCTGGCATCAGGGAGCCGCTATTACAATCAGGGAGACTCCCTGAACTTCAGGGAGAGTTAGGATGTCTGTTAATGTGAGATCCCGTATTTGAAAGAAGATAAATATTTTTTCTAAATGAGTGCTGTTATGTCCCTGTCACAATATTAAAAACAGCAGCACCAGTCCATTTTATTTAAAGAAAACCACAGTGATTATTCAAAAACGTGTCTGGGTTTTTCCTTACAAATTTAGGTGATACCTTATAAAGATTATACTTCCAGCTGAGAGTTAGAAACAAAGATAGCCCACCGAGTCTACTCACATAATCCACATTACATGTTACTGTTTTCTTAGATAGCCTTATGCATGTCCCAAGCATTTTTTTATACTTTTACAGTCCCTTTGTTTACCACCCCTATCGGAAGTTTATTCCATGAATCCTACACCCTTTCTGTACCAAATGCTTCCTCACATTTCTCACAAATCTGCTACCCTGATCCCTTGTTTTGCTATTTCTTCTTTTGTGGAAAATGCTTTCAGCTTTCACTTTATTATGTCCCTTCATATACTTTAAGGTTTCATCATGTCACCTCTTTCTTTTCTCTTCTCTAAACTATACACATTTAGATTATTGAGTCTTTATTTGTATGTTGTATATTTCAGACCATGTACCATTTTAGTAGTCATCCTTTGGGCAGTTTATAGTTTATTTATATCCTTCTAGAGATATGGTCTCCAGAACTGTAAACAATATTCCAGATGAGGCCTAACTAATGATCTGTAAATAAATGATTCCACAGCACCTTCCTTTTCAATACAATTTATTAGACTTCTTCTCCCATGGAGGTACAAAACAGGTTACAGCGACGTTTCTGGTGCTTATCCCTTAATCATGCTAATGGGCCTCATCTGTTTAGATGCATTTATAGGCCTACCTATTAACCAATTGAATATTGTTACAAAGTGAATCATATCTCTAAATACTACCACCTAGTGGTTACATTTATTATTGCAGTTTAAACACATATATAAAGTTAAAAACAATACACCATTTACCTATGTACATCTAAAGATGGTTAAATATAGAAAAAGTATCAACCTGTTACTTTATATATTGCTTATAGTGCACACTATAGAATTACTTTAAGGTCAAGCTCTCTATTAATACCCGTAGGAATGAATGCATCCAATTTATGTATCCAAAATGATTCCTTTTGTTTTAATATCAATTCCCTATTGCCACCCCTTCTTAGTTTATCTACACCATCAATAATTTGCCACCTCAGTTGGCTGATGTTGTGTCCTGCATCTAGGAAATTACATGATACTGGGACTTCTAGGTCCCCACATCTGATATTGGACCTGTGTTGACTCATCCTATCTCGTACCCTCCTTGTAGTCTCGCTAATATATATATCTTAGAGCATAGGCACTTGATTAGGTAAACTGTTTACATTTATCTCCCATTTCCTTCTACAATTAACTAGGGAATTCTCATTCACGATCCGCTTTACCCTTTTAAATTGACTGCAGGGGAGAAAATTCCTTAGGGCACTATGATGAAAGCTTTCATACCTAAGCAAAGTATTTCTATCCGTTTCTTTTCTGTGCAAATCAACTTTAAAATTACAGATATTCTCATTCATATATACAACTGTATCCAAGAACACCACTTTCTCTTCACTAAAAGTTAATGTAAACTTTAAATTATTAACAGCTTGATTTAATTGTTCAACAAATGCCAATAGGGTGCCAACGTCATCCCACCACACGCCAAATATGCTGTCTATGAAGCGCCACCACGATGCCCCATTTTTCAAAAACAAACTTTTCATATACAAATTTTTCTTTAAAACTACTCATGAACATATTGGCGTAAGATGGGGCGACGTTGGATGTACCCCTTATTTGCAAATACCAGTCATCTTGGAACAAGAAATAATTGTGATATTCTTAAAAGATTTTCAAAGAATAGTATCTGACTTTCGTTATATAAAGTAGAATTTCTGAGTGCCAAAATGCTTGCCCCATGCCACTTTCATGATTTATCACAGTGTACAAACTGCTTACATCAAGGGTATATAAAATGCATTTTGTGTTCTCTAAATGTAAATTCTTAAGCTTTTTAATAAAATCACTAGTATCTCTGATATACAATGTTATTTTTAATACCTCAGGTTGCAGGATTTTGTCTAAGTATGTGGCTATTTTAGTAAATACTGAATCTATTCCTGCCACAATCAGCCGCCCTGGTGGCTTGGTCAAATTTTTGTGTACCTTTGCAACTGTGTAAAAAATGGGTGTTTTTGGCTATTCTACATCTAAATATTCAGATAACTTCTTGTCAATAATACAATTTTTAATGCCCAATTTAACACACCCTTTATTTCAGCCTGTATTTTACTTACTGGGTTACATTGTAATGGTTTATAGGTGTTTATATCTCCTAATTGCTGTTAAATCTCAGAGACATAGTATTCTCTATCAAGAACAATAGTGGCTCCTCCCTTGTCAGCTCTCCTCACTAGTACATCTTTTTCTTTAGGGAATCTATAGCTTTTTTCTAGGGTAATGTTAGATTTGGTTTGCATTTATTCAATTTTTTCAATTTTTTATTGCAATGATTTACTTTCAACTTCATCATGTCATGTTTAATTAGGTCAATATAGGTTTCAACACTGTTACTATCATAAGCTGGTGAAAAAAACACTTTCCTTAAATAAACCTGTAGACCTCAATGTTAACATGTCTTTTTTACAACTGATAGTGTTCTTAAAGGGACAGTACACTGTAAAATTGTTTTTATATGAATGTATTTTCAATGACTTGTTATACCAACTGCAGAGTATAAAATATTTGAGAAATTGCATTTTCGGGTTTATTTGTGTATCTGAAGTAGCTGGTTTTGTGCTTTGAAACCACAGCCTATTACAATGGGTTGAGCTTCAGGTAATATCAGATCTCATTATGTTATCACTTTTATGTACACAGACTTGCTTCCTTATCTTATATTTGTCTGGAACACCAAAGCTCAATACATAGAGAGAACAATGGAAAATTATCATTGTATTACTTAACTATCATGCCCCCCACTGAGGGTGTAATCTCTTCTGCTGGCTGTGTTTACTTAGCCTTGTCAATAGCATATACGCCAGTATCAAAACTTTCAGTATAGGTTGGGAAACCACAAGCTAAATCAGCTATTTCAAATGCTGAAATATGAGTAAAGGAGCCACTTGCAACCAATTTAATACACTCTAGCAGGTAAACAGGATCATTGGGAATCATTTAAAGGGGAGAAAGTTTTTGGGTGAACTGTCCCTTTAATCAACCGCGGGCTCTCATTAAATAAACACTTTAATTTCAAAGTCCGAAAATAACTTATTGTGATGAGAGTGGGAAGTGACGTCAACGGACGGGGGCGTGTTTTAGGGCCATTATTGTCTATGTCGCAGTTACCATGTTAGATGTGTTGTACAAGCTGTATACTTCTATGCTCTGCAATGAAATAGCGTTGTATCTTCTATGCTGTGTCCTGCATCTCATGATAAGGTGTAAGAAGTACTTACCTGCGCTTCTGTTTCCTGATTAATGACAATCTCAAAGTTTACCCCACCTGAGCCTTTTGATTTCGCTTAGCATGCAGCTTGGCCCACATGGCATCAGCAGTTTCAACGCCTCAGGATTGCTTCCAAGCTGGACAAGGAGAGTGGTGAAGTACAAGTTAATTCTCTTTTATACTCTATGGGGAAAGATGTGGAGCCAGTGTTCAATGCCTTTACGTTCCAAGAAGGCGAAGAATTTGACTTTGAAATAGTTATGAACCAACTCAGTGCTCACTTTGTGCCCAAAAGAAATGTGATTCATAAGAGGGCCTGTTTTCACAAACATGCTCAGCGTGTGGGAGAATCTGTGGAGTCATTTGTGCGCAGCCTGTATGAACTAGCTGAATTCTGTGAGTTTGGTGTTGCTAAAGAGGAGCAAATCAGAGACAGAATAGTCATAGGAATTGCAGATGCTGAAGTCTCACTGAAGCTACAAATGGAGGCTGATTTAACATTGGATGGGGCTATTAGGATGGCCCACCAGAGTGAACTGGTGAAAAAGCAAAGTGCTAATTTGAGGTCTGAGAGTATTGTGGATGAAGTGCAGCAGTCCAGGAAAACTGCTAGTGAAAGGCACAGTGTGAGCGGTAGACCAAGGGCAACAGATAGGCCCAGAAGCGGATGGGCGCAGCATGCTGGCTGCACGCGGTGTAACCGTACCCATGATCAGAGTGTCGTATGCCCTGCTAAAGACAAAAGATGTAGAAAATGTAACCGAATTGGCCATTTTGAAGTGGCGTGTAAAACTGAATACATTATGGAGATGCAGGTGGATAGTGACCAGGAAGGTCATGAAGTGACCTTTGTAGGGTCCGTTGTTGAACGGTCTGGTTCAGTTGAAGATTGGCAGGTTACTCTTACTGTAATGGGAGTCAAAGTTGCCTTTAAGATTGACTCAGGAGCAGCCATCACTGTTATGTCCCTTGCAGCATTCATAAAACTGCCTCGACAGCCTCAGCTGGCGAAAGTTACAACAAAAGTTCATAGTCCTGGTGGCCGCATCGATTGTGCAGGGAAATTTCTTGCCAGCTGCGAGTACAAGCAGAGAAAATTCACCATGTGGGTACATGTGATTAGAGGTCAGTGTGTTAACAACCTATTGAGCAGAAAAGCAGCCTGTGGTTTGGGCCTGGTCGCCAGAGTGAATGAGATTTCAGAAGACATGTTTGGTGAATTGGGCATAATGAATTGCAACCCAGTCCGAATATCACTTAAAGGTCACTACGTCCCATACAGCATTACCACTCCTCGTAGAATTCCGTTCCCGCTCATGCCTCAAGTGGAGAAGGAACTTCTGCGTATGAAGAATATGGGTGTTATTGAAGAGGTTGTTGAAGCAACTGACTGGTGTGCCCCCATTGTGCCTGTTGAGAAGAAAAACGGGAAGGTACGCATCTGCGTAGACTTGAAAAGGCTGAATGAGGCGGTGAAGAGAGAGAGATATGTGCTGCCGACACTTGAAGATATAGCTTCAAAATTGGCTGGGGCGAAGTTCTACATTGGATGCTTCCAGCTGCTTCTGGCAGATACCTCTAGATCCAAAGTGCCGAAAACTGACTACCTTCATTACACCAGTAGGTCGGTTTTGCTTCTGCAGACTCCCCTTCGGGATATCCTCTGCTCCTGAAATCTTTCAAATAGAGATGAGTTCTCTCCTAAGGGACCACGAGGGCACTGCAGTCGTCATGGATGACATTTTGGTGTATGGGTCTACATTGGAAGAACATGATCAGCCATTGAGCTGTGTGCTGCAGACCACTAGAGAGTCCGGGCTGAAATTAAATAAGGAGAAATGCCATTTTAGGAAGGCTGAGTTATGTTACTTTGGGCATATTATCAATGGGGATGGCATCAAGCCAGACCCTGATAAAATCCTTGCTATTGAACAGATGAAAACTCCTTCTGATGTACATGAGCTAAGACAAATATTGGACCTTGTGAATTATGTGGGCAGGTTCCTTCCAGATTTATCCACAATACTACACCCTATCACAGAATTGTTAAAGAAAGATGTTGCCTGGGTCTGGGGACCTTCATAGGAAGAATCTTTTGTGCAGGTCAAGTCCCAGCTGGGGTCTGCCACAGTGTTGGGGTTCTACAACCTTTCAAAAAAGACTGTGGTTAGTGCTGATGCGAGCAGTTATGGGTAAGGGGCCGCCCACCTGCAGTTGAATGAGAACAAACTACAGCCCATTGTCTACTGTTCCCGTACACTGATGGCTGCTGAGTCAAAATACGCCCAAATTGAGAATGAGTGCCTGGCTGCAGTTTGGGCCTGTTAGCGCTTCCACCCCGGTGACGCTTCCTGATGACGTCAGAGAGTTGTCGCTCAACTCTAAAAAACGTTGTCCTTCTGATGAGACGTACTGCTGATGCGGTTTCCGCCATCTTGGAACTTCTGTTTTGCTTGGTTCCGATAGGACCTCTGTGATCTGCACCAGTTTGTTTCCCCTGGGAGCTGTACACTGCTTTGTTTGCAACTATTGATACAATAGATTGTTCAGAAGTGTTTACCTGCACCAGGTATTTGTTGTTTTCAGATAATATGGAAACAACCCCTAAAGTAGATGTACAAAAACATTTACCTATTCGGACATCAATGCTGCTCGGATTACCACACTCATCCGTGGGTCAAGGGACTTTCTTACGGAGGCCCCTAAGGATAAAAGTGGACAAAAATATGAGAGGTTAAAAAGAAAAAAATATGATTTGTGAATTACATGCAATAACCCTTGCTGAATATTTCAGAGTAAAGAGAATCCCAATAGGACTACGTATGTCTACACAAACAAAAAAGTATTGTGTAACGTTAGCTAGATACACAAGAGGACGCTGTGTGCCTCAACAGAGTTACTAATATACAAAAATTCAAATAACCACATGAAACAATGAGAGTATATTCATATGGGAAAGAGTTATCCCCAAAAAGAAATATACCAATACTGAGATGTTATAAAAAGAGTCTCATTTGTAAGTCCCAATTGTAGAATTTGTTTCAACGTTATGACTTATACACCAAAAAGTCAGGCTGCTCTCTCCCTTCCTCCACTGCTTGATAGTAGATCTGTAAAAATGAAAACACAAGAGAGGCGCCCAAATGTATGTATCTGTAACAGATAATGACTTAAGGTAGCAACAAATCTATACACAGTCTACTCACAATTTCAATGAGCACACTTATGTGCTTGTAGTTGCGGGCTGGCTATCAGAGCTACCCAGCTGGCTCCCTCCGGTCACAGCTCACTCCCAGTCTGCAAATACAAAGCGCCCAAATGTGTGTATCTGTGATAGCAAATTGATACAGCAGCAAATTTTTTTACACAGGGTACTCACAATCTGTTAGAGCACACTTATGTGCTTGTAGATACAGGCTGGCTATCAGAGCTAACCAGCTGGCTCCCTCCGGTCTCAAAACTCCTCCAGTGCAGGTGTATGGTAATGCTGATCTCACCGAGTAAGTGTCAGAGCCATAAGATAAAATCAAAGTCTTTATTCTTGTAACAAATGGCTGAGATACAAATATTCATACAGGTGAGCATATAGCAATATGCTACGCGTTTCTCGGCTCTAGCGGCCGTTTCAGCAGGCATATTTTGAAACAAACTATCTTCGGCTTATATTGCCGTTAATTACCATACACCTCCCTAAGAGGGTGTGTATACGTCTTGGCCAATCCACATCTATTACACTCCTACCTTGTAATCTGAGATACCACCCCCGATGGGTGTGTATGTGTCTTAACCAATCTACCTCTGTTAATACCGGGGGGGTATGTGTGAGAGTTTGCCGCTTAACTCAGAAGCTTTTTTTGTTTCATTGTCTAAGCTGCGAACCTGTGCTCAATTGGTGAAAACTTTATATATCCGGTTAAATGCAATTTTGAGTTTAATATATAAAAAACTTGATGTCCTTCTCATCAGATTATATCAAATTCACTACACATATCCCGGGTGATAATCTCACTGCATCAAATCCCAGCCAAATAATCTCATGTGACTAAAATGTGATTGATCTTAATTCATATATATACACATCTCACCTAACTTGTTTATTACTAAATTGATCTCTATGTATAAATATTTTTGGTTAAAAAAGTTGGTTCTCCGCCAAGGATATGATCACTACAATTAATAGACTGATCAATATTGGGCTCATAAACTTGTATTATAAATTGATCCTACAAGCTCAAAAACATATGGATAAATATATATAAATCACTCATATAAATACGGCCTCAATATTCTAGTATGTGTCTTTCTTACTCTCTGTCCATGTCTCCATGTCACAAAGTAAGAGAGATCACATTCAACACAAGGTATTACTTTGTATTCCTACGATTTATTAGTTGGAATCACCAATATTTTATATTTTATTTTTTATTTATATATATCTGAAAAGCACAATAAGTTGAAATATCTGTCCTATTATAGAACTGATGGTATTTTGTACCATTATATATTGAATATGTCTTGGATACTTAACATGTAATATAGTTTGATGTGCGATAGTAATGGGTAAGCAAGGGACAACTGCTTACTTCTTATATATCTCTGGGTATATTTTATATATTGCATTGTATAATTCTAGTTTCACCAACTTGAAATTATAAATACTAAGGCCTAGATTTAGAGTTCGGCGGTAAAAGGGCTGTTAACGCTCCGCGGGTTTTTTTCTGGCCGCACCATAAATTTAACTCTGGTATCGAGAGTTCAAACAAATGCTGCGTTAGGCTCCAAAAAAGGAGCGTAGAGCATTTTTACCGCAAATGCAACTCTCGATACCAGAGTTGCTTACGGACGCGGCCGGCCTCAAAAACGTGCTCGTGCACGATTCTCCCATAGGAAACAATGGGGCTGTTTGAGCTGAAAAAAAACCTAACACCTGCAAAAAAGCAGCGTTCAGCTCCTAACGCAGCCCCATTGTTTCCTATGGGGAAACACTTCCTACGTCTGCACCTAACACCCTAACATGTACCCCGAGTCTAAACACCCCTAACCTTACACTTATTAACTCCTAATCTGCCGCCCCCGCTATCGCTGACCCCTGCATTACACTTTTAACCCCTAATCTGCCGCTCCGTAAACCGCCGCCACCTACGTTATCCCTATGTACCCCTAATCTGCTGCCCTAACATCGCCGACCCCTATGTTATATTTATTAACCCCTAATCTGCCCCCCACAACGTCGCCGACACCTACCTACACTTATTAACCCCTAATCTGCCGAGCGGACCTGAGCGCTACTATAATAAATGTATTAACCCCTAATCCGCCTCACTAACCCTATCATAAATAGTATTAACCCCTAATCTGCCCTCCCTAACATCGCCGACACCTACCTTCAATTATTAACCCCTAATCTGCCGACCGGAGCTCACCGCTATTCTAATAAATGTATTAACCCCTAAAGCTAAGTCTAACCCTAACACTAACACCCCCCTAACTTAAATATAATTTACATCTAACGAAATAAATTAACTCTTATTAAATAACTTATTCCTATTTAAAGCTAAATACTTACCTGTAAAATAAATCCTAATATAGCTACAATATAAATTACATTTATATTATAGCTATTTTAGGATTAATATTTATTTTACAGGCAACTTTGTAATTATTTTAACCAGGTACAATAGCTATTAAATAGTTAAGAACTATTTAATAGTTACCTAGTTAAAATAATTACAAATTTACCTGTAAAATAAATCCTAACCTAAGTTATAATTAAACCTAACACTACCCTATCAATAAAATAATTAAATAAACTACCTACAATTACCTACAATTAACCTAACACTACACTATCAATAAATTAATTAAACACAATTGCTACAAATAAATACAATTAAATAAACTATCTAAAGTACAAAAAATAAAAAAGAACTAAGTTACAGAAAATAAAAAAATATTTACAAACATAAGAAAAATATTACAACAATTTTAAACTAATTACACCTACTCTAAGCCCCCTAATAAAATAACAAAGACCCCCAAAATAAAAAATTCCCTACCCTATTCTAAAATACAAAAATTACAAGCTCTTTTACCTTACCAGCCCTGAACAGGGCCCTTTGCGGGGCATGCCCCAAGAAGTTCAGCTCTTTTGCCTGTAAAAGAAAACATACAATACCCCCCCCCAACATTACAACCCACCACCCACATACCCCTAATCTAACCCAAACCCCCCTTAAATAAACCTAACACTAATCCCCTGAAGATCTTCCTACCTTGTCTTCACCATACCAGGTTCACCGATCCGTCCTGGCTCCAAGATCTTCATCCAACCCAAGCGGGGGTTGGCGATCCATAATCCGGTGCTGAAGAGGTCCAGAAGAGGCTCCAAAGTCTTCATCCTATCCGGCAAGAAGAGGACATCCGGACCGGCAAACATCTTCTCCAAGCCGCATCTTCTATCTTCTTCCATCCGGTGCGGAGCGGGTCCATCTTGAAGCAGGCGACGCGGATCCATCCTCTTCTTCCGATGTCTCCCGACGAATGACGGTTCCTTTAAGGGACGTCATCCAAGATGGCGTCCCTCGAATTCCGATTGGCTGATAGGATTCTATCAGCCAATCGGAATTAAGGTAGGAATTTTCTGATTGGCTGATGGAATCAGCCAATCAGAATCTGGTTCAATCCGACTGGCCGATCCAATCAGCCAATCAGATTGAGCTCGCATTCTATTGGCTGATCGGAACAGCCAATAGAATGCGAGCTCAATCTGATTGGCTGATTGGATCAGCCAATCGGATTGAACTTGATTCTGATTGGCTGATTCCATCAGCCAATTAGAAAATTCCTACCTTAATTCCGATTGGCTGATAGAATCCTATCAGCCAATCGGAATTCGAGGGACGCCATCTTGGATGACGTCCCTTAAAGGAACCGTCATTCGTCGGGAGACATCGGAAGAAGAGGATGGATCCGCGTCGCCTGCTTCAAGATGGACCCGCTCCGCACCGGATGGAAGAAGATAGAAGATGCGGCTTGGAGAAGATGTTTGCCGGTCCGGATGTCCTCTTCTTGCCGGATAGGATGAAGACTTTGGAGCCTCTTCTGGACCTCTTCAGCACCGGATTATGGATCGCCAACCCCCGCTTGGGTTGGATGAAGATCTTGGAGCCAGGACGGATCGGTGAACCTGGTATGGTGAAGACAAGGTAGGAAGATCTTCAGGGGATTAGTGTTAGGTTTATTTAAGGGGGGTTTGGGTTAGATTAGGGGTATGTGGGTGGTGGGTTGTAATGTTGGGGGGGGGGTATTGTATGTTTTCTTTTACAGGCAAAAGAGCTGAACTTCTTGGGGCATGCCCCGCAAAGGGCCCTGTTCAGGGCTGGTAAGGTAAAAGAGCTTGTAATTTTTGTATTTTAGAATAGGGTAGGGAATTTTTTATTTTGGGGGTCTTTGTTATTTTATTAGGGGGCTTAGAGTAGGTGTAATTAGTTTAAAATTGTTGTAATATTTTTCTTATGTTTGTAAATATTTTTTTATTTTCTGTAACTTAGTTCTTTTTTATTTTTTGTACTTTAGATAGTTTATTTAATTGTATTTATTTGTAGCAATTGTGTTTAATTAATTTATTGATAGTGTAGTGTTAGGTTAATTGTAGGTAATTGTAGGTAGTTTATTTAATTATTTTATTGATAGGGTAGTGTTAGGTTTAATTTTAACTTAGGTTAGGATTTATTTTACAGGTAAATTTGTAATTATTTTAACTAGGTAACTATTAAATAGTTCTTAACTATTTAATAGCTATTGTACCTGGTTAAAATAATTACAAAGTTGCCTGTAAAATAAATATTAATCCTAAAATAGCTATAATATAAATGTAATTTATATTGTAGCTATATTAGGATTTATTTTACAGGTAAGTATTTAGCTTTAAATAGGAATAAGTTATTTAATAAGAGTTAATTTATTTCGTTAGATGTAAATTATATTTAAGTTAGGGGGGTGTTAGTGTTAGGGTTAGACTTAGCTTTAGGGGTTAATACATTTATTAGAATAGCGGTGAGCTCCGGTCGGCAGATTAGGGGTTAATAATTGAAGTTAGGTGTCGGCGATGTTAGGGAGGGCAGATTAGGGGTTAATACTATTTATGATAGGGTTAGTGAGGCGGATTAGGGGTTAATACATTTATTATAGTAGCGCTCAGGTCCGCTCGGCAGATTAGGGGTTAATAAGTGTAGGTAGGTGTCGGCGACGTTGTGGGGGGCAGATTAGGGGTTAATAAATATAACATAGGGGTCGGCGATGTTAGGGGCAGCAGATTAGGGGTACATAGGGATAACGTAGGTGGCGGCGATTTGCGGTCGGAAGATTAGGGGTTAATTATTTTAAGTAGCTTGCGGCGACGTTGTGGGGGGCAAGTTAGGGGTTAATAAATATAATATAGGGGTCGGCGGGGTTAGGGGCAGCAGATTAGGGGTACATAAGTATAACGTAGGTGGCGGTCGGCAGATTAGGGGTTAAAAAATTTAATCGAGTGGCGGCGATGTGGGGGGACCTCGGTTTAGGGGTACATAGGTAGTTTATGGGTGTTAGTGTACTTTAGGGTACAGTAGTTAAGAGCTTTATAAACCGGCGTTAGCCAGAAAGCTCTTAACTCCTGCTATTTTCAGGCGGCTGGAATCTTGTCGTTAGAGCTCTAACGCTCACTGCAGAAACGACTCTAAATACCGGCGTTAGAAAGATCCCATTGAAAAGATAGGCTACGCAAATGGCGTAGGGGGATCTGCGGTATGGAAAAGTCGCGGCTGAAAAGTGAGCGTTAGACCCTTTAATCACTGACTCCAAATACCAGCGGGCGCCCAAAACCAGCGTTAGGAGCCTCTAACGCTGGTTTTGACGGCTACCGCCGAACTCTAAATCTAGGCCTAAGAGTCTTACAACGGCTCTGTTAGAGAATAATGTCCACAATGTGAATAAACAAACTTAGAAAGTAGACCGCTACAAGGATTACAAAGGGTTACAAAGAAAGACACATACTAGAATATTGAGGCCGTATTTATATGAGGGATTTATATATATTTATCCATATGTTTTTGAGCTTGTAGGATCAATTTATAATACAAGTTTATGAGCCCAATATTGATCAGTCTATTAATTGTAGCGATCATATCCTTGGCGGAGAACCAACTTTTTTAACCAAAAATATTTATACATAGAGATCAATTTAGTAATAAACAAGTTAGGTGAGATGTGTATATATATATATGAATTAAGATCAATCACATTTTAGTCACATGAGATTATTCGGCTGGGATTTGATGCAGTGAGATTATCACCCGGGATATGTGTAGTGAATTTGATATAATCTGATGAGAAGGACATCAAGTTTTTTATATATTAAACTCAAAATTGCATTTAACCGGATATATAAAGTTTTCACCAATTGAGCACAGGTTCGCAGCTTAGACAATGAAACAAAAAAAGCTTCTGAGTTAAGCGGCAAACTCTCACACATACCCCCCCGGTATTAACAGAGGTAGATTGGTTAAGACACATACACACCCATCGGAGGTGGTATCTCAGATTACAAGGTAGGAGTGTAATAGATGTGGATTGGCCAAGACGTATACACACCCTCTTAGGGAGGTTCCTTTGTTTGCAGGATGTATGGTAATTAACGGCAATATAAGCTGAAGATAGTTTGTTACAAAATATGCCTGATGAAATGGCCGCTAGAGCCGAGAAACGCATATCATATTGCTATATGCTCACCTGTATGAATATTTGTATCTCAGCCATTTGTTACAAGAATAAAGACTTTGATTTTATCTTATGGCTCTGACACTTACTCTGTGAGATCAGCATTACCATACACCTGCACTGGAGGAGTTTTGAGACCGGAGGGAGCCAGCTGGTTAGCTCTGATAGCCAGCCTGTATCTACAAGCACATAAGTGTGCTCTAACAAATTGTGAGTACCCTGTGTAAAAAAAATTTGCTGCTGTATCAATTTGCTATCACAGATACACACATTTGGGCGCTTTGTATTTGCAGACTGGGAGTGAGCTGTGACTGGAGGGAGCCAGCTGGGTAGCTCTGATAGCCAGCCCGCAACTACAAGCACATAAGTGTGCTCATTGAAATTGTGAGTAGACTGTGTATAGATTTGTTGCTACCTTAAGTCATTATCTGTTACAGATACACACATTTGGGCGTATGTCTACACAACCTACTCTGTTAAAAGACAATGCTGATTACTGTGACAAGTTTGAAGCCATACTGAACAAATGTTCTTATGACTTAATAGTACTGATGGTAGATTCTTTGCAACAAGAGATCGATAAACAACAGGCTCAAGTGGATACAAATAAAGAAGCTTTACAACAAATGTTAACATCTGATGAGTTTGATAAGAAAATAAAGGAGGTTGATGATAAAATAAATACCTTGAAAAGGAGCTGCAGGATCAGAAGAGGTTACAATTCCAACGCGATGAGACAGACTACCTTCAGGGGCATGTCTATAGATGGTGTAGTGAACCACCTCATTGGAGGAAAAGAGGTCCTGGCAGATCACAGAGGTCCTATCGGAACCAAGCAAAACAGAAGTTCCAAGATGGCGGAAACCGCATCAGCAGTACCGACTCATCAGAAGGACAACTTTTTTACAGTCGAGCAACGACTCTCTGACGTCATCAGGAAGCACCACCGGGGCAGCCGCAAACACAGGCAGCATGGAGAAGGATCAACGTTATCCACAGAGGAGGAAGGCCAGCAAAACCAAGAAGACTCATTGTCATTAACATCTCAAGCAAAGCACTGGATATGAGTATAAGATGTTAGAAAAAGGACTGTCATTTTGTCTGGTAAAAGACATTGACTTTTTTGAATTAGAAAAAGATCTAAAAAAGTTCTTTCGGACTTTGAAATTAAAGTTTTTATTTAATGAGAGCCCACGGTTGATTGAGAACACTATCAGTTGTAAAAAAGACATGTTAACATTGAGGTTTACAGGTTTATTTAAGAAAAGTGTTTTTTAACCAGTTTATGGTAGTAACAGTGTTGAAACCTATATTGACCTAATTAAACATGACATGATGAAGTTGAAAGTAAATCATTGCAATAAAAAATTGAAAAAATTGAATAAATGCAAACCAAATTTAACATTACCCTAGAAAAAAGCTATAGATTCCCTAAAGAAAAAGATGTACTAGTGAGGAGAGCTGACAAGGGAGGAGCCACTATTGTTCTTTATAGGGAATACTATGTCTCTGAGATTAAACAGCAATTAGGAGATATAAACACCTATAAACCATTACAATGTAACCCAGTGAGTAAAATACAGGCTGAAATAAAGGGTGTGTTAAATTGGGCATTAAAAAATTGTATTTGTAAAAGTTATCTGAATATTTAGATGTAGAATAACCAAAAACACCAATTTTTTACACAGTGCCAAAGGTACACAAAAATTCGACCAAGCCACCAGGGCGGCTGATTGTGGCAGGAATAGATTCAGTATTTACTAAAATAGCCACATACTTAGACAAAATCCGGCAACCTGAGGTATTAAAAATAACATTGTATATCAGAGATACTAGTGATTTTATTGAAAAGCTTAAGAATTTACCTTTAGAGAACACAAAATGCATTTTATATACCCTTGATGTAAGCAGTTTGTACACTGTGATAAATCATGAAAGTGGCATAGGGGCAAGCATTTTGGCACTAAGAAATTCTACTTTATATAACTAAAGTCAGATACTATTCTTTGAAAATCTGTTAAGAATAGTGTTATATCACAATTATTTCTTGTTCCAAGATGACTGGTATTTGCAAATAAGGGGTACGGCCATGGGGTCCAACGTCGCCCCAACATACACCAATATGTTCATAAGTAGTTTTGAAGAAAAATTTGTATATGAAAACAGTTTGTTTTTAACTATGGGGCGTTGTGGTGGTGCTTCATAGATGACATATTTGGCGTGTGGTGGGGTGACATTGGCACCCTATTGGCATTTGTTGAACAATTAAATCAAGCTGTTAATAATTTGAAGTTTACATTAACTTTTAGTGAAGAGAAAGTGGTGTTCTTGGATACAGTTGTATATATGAATGAGAATACCTGTAATTTTAAAGTTGATTTGCACAGGAAAGAAACGGATAGAAATACTTTGCTAAGGTATGAAAGCTTTCATTATAGTGCCCTAAGGAATTTTCTCCCCTGCAGTCAATTTAAAAGGGTAAAGCGGACCGTGAATGAGAATTCCCTAGTTAATTGTAGAAGGAAATGGGAGATAAATTTAATCAGAGGGGATACCCTAAGAAATTAATTGAGAGTGAAATTATAAAAGCACAAGAACTAGATGGCAGGAATATTGCTAATAATAAACAGGATAATGAACAAAGGTTGGTATGTGTTGCACAATTTAATCCTAAGAGTAAGCATTGGCACATCTTAAAGAGGCTGCTTCCGGGTGGTAAATCGCCATAGAACAAGCCACTGAGCTGTTGTTCGTTCCTGGTAGAGCGCTTCTCTCTTTGTATACATCTTAAAGAATTGTAACGTAAATATTGAGTCTTTTTAAAAACCACCTATGATGGCATATCGCAGGGTTCAAAATTTAGGTGATATGTTAGTAAAAAATGATTTGGGTTCTAAAAATAGAAGAAGTATATTACAAGAAGAAACTATGGAACTTTTCATGCTTAGGTTGTGCTAGTTGCAGTGCAGTCATTAAAGGGGCTGATTTTCAACATCCACAAACTGGAAACAAAATTTGGAATTAAAAATCATTATACGTGTGACTCATCCTATGTCATTTACCTAATCAAGTGCCCATGCTCTAAGATATATATTGGCGAGACTACAAGGAGAGTACGAGATAGGATGAGTCAACACAGGTCCAATATCAGATATGGGGACCTGGAAGCGCCAGTATCATGCTATTTTCTAGATGCAGGCCACAACATCAGCCAACTGAGGTGGCAAATTATTGATGGTGTAGATAAACTAAGAAGGGGTGGCAATAGGGAACTGATATTAAAACAAAAGGAATACTTTTGGATACATTAATTGGATGCATTAATTCCTAAGGGTATTAATAGAGAGCTTGACCTTAAAGTGTTTCTATAGTGTGCACTATACGCAATATATAAAGAAACAAGTTGATACTTTTTCTATATTTAACCATCTTTAAATGTACATAGGTAAATGGTGTATTGTTTTTAACTTTATATATGTGTTTAAACTGCAATAATAAATGTAACCACTAGGTGGTAGTATTTAGTGATATGATTCACTTTTTAACAGTATTCAATGGGTTAATATGTAGGCCTATAAATGCATCTAAACAGATGAGGCCCATTCGCATGATTAAGGGATAATCTCCCGAAAAGTTGCTGTAACCTGTTTTGTACCTCCATGGGAGAAGAAGACTAATACATTTTCTTGAAAAGGAAGGTGCTGTGGAATCATTTGTTTGCTATATATATAGAGGTTGACAGTCCCTCTTCCCACCTGCACCAGTTTGTTTCACCTGGGAGCTGTACACTGCTTTGTTTGCAACTAATGATCTGTAAAGAGCTAGCATAACCTTGCTATTTCTGCTACTTATACCTCTCCCAATGCAACCAAGCTTTTGACTGGCCATACTGTCTGCAATGCTGCATTGTCTACTGAATTTTAAATCATCTGAAAAAATAGTTCTCAATCCTATTCTTCTTTATTTACAGCCAGTAATGTACCTTTGGGACTATATTGGGCCAATTTATCAAGTACCGTGGGGTGGACATAATTCATTGTAGCGAATCATGTCCATCCATCATCACTAAATGCCGATAGCATACGCTTTTGGCATTTAACATTGCACATGCATTTCTTGTGAAATGCTTGTGCAATGCCACCCCCTGCACATTTGTGGCTAATTGGCCGCTAGCAGGAGGTGTCAATCATCCGGATCGTATCAGATCAGGCTGATTGCAGTCGCCATCTAAAAGGTGGTGGACAAGTTAAGGAGCAGCGGTCTTACATCCTCTGCTTCTTAACTTAAGTTTCAGGCGGACCTAAAACTTTGGGGGTAGAAATCAGCATCCGCTGCTTGTTAAATCTACCCCTATAATTGATCTTTGGGGTTTAGGATTCTATATGCATAATTTTACTCTTGGTAATATTACATTTTAGATCACTTTAATTTGTCCAGTCCACCAGTTTTTTTTTAATATCATTGCTCATTTAATACACTCCTCCTGGAACATTATTATTATTATTATTATCTCATGGCTAGATTACGAGTTTTGCGTTATGAGCGCCTCGGTAATAACTTGCAAGTTATTTCCACCGCTCACCTCCCTATAACGCTGCTATTACAGGTTTGCAAAAAGCCAGCGTTAGCAGGCAATATGACTGTGTTGAGCTCCATACCGCACACAAATACCAGCGCTGCTTTGAGCTGCTTTGACGTGCTCATGCACGATTTCCCCATAGACCTCCGTATATAAGGGTGAGAATCAGCTATCTGCAGACTTATACAAAAAGAGCATTAACCGTAACAACTTGGTGAAGTATGATAGTGCCCACCCCGGACCCCTGTTGAATTCTCTGCCTTACAGTCAACTGTTAAGAGTAAGAAGGATTGTATCTGATCCTAATCTAGTTGAAAGTAGATTAAAGGAGATGGGTAGGCTGTTTATTAACAGGGGTTATCCTGAGGAACTTATCAATAATAACATTGACAAAGTTTTGGCATTAAGTAGGGAGGACCTATTAAAAGAGAGGAAAATTGGTACACAGCATGATAAGAATAACGACAGATTAGTGTTTGTTAGTCAATATAACAAACAATCTAGACAAATACAGAATGTAATCATAAAACATTGGCATATTCTTAGGGATTGTAACCCTTTGGTTACTGAGTTCAATCAATATCCTATGCCTGCATTTAGGGATGACCTCATTAAGAGTGATATTGGTAGTGCTAGGACTGGTGGACCCAGATACATTACTGATAAGAATAAAGGCTGTTACCCTTGTCTGGGATGCTTTAGTTGCAGCAATATTATCAAAAGTCGTCAATTTATTCATCCACACACTGGGAGAAAATTTGATATAAAAGATTATTACACTTGTAATTCCGACTTTATTATATATTTAATTAAATGCCTGTGTGGCTTGGTTTATGTTGGAGAGTCCACCAGGAAAGCTAGAGAACGCATGAATCAACATAAGTCTAATATAAGGAGGGGTGACGAGGAAGCCCCGGTCTCTAATCATTTCCCAGCTAAGATTTCAAATAATAGAGAGGATAGAGAGACCCAAAAGAGGTGGTGATAGGGAGCTAATTTTAAAGAGACGTGAGGCATGTTGGATATTTAAATTTGATACCTTATATCCAAAGGGTCTTAATAGGGACCTGGATTGGTCATTGTTTCTGTAAAAGGCTTTAATCTGTATCTATTCTGGCAAGGATTTTCATGTCATTAATAATCTATTAGAAATGTAATGCATAATGTGAATTGATATCCTTTGCCGTCATCTTTTGTACCCCTACCTCAGATGTCGAATTGTAGTTTAAAACATTTAAATATAGGTTTGACTATTTGTAAATATATATCCTGTAATTTGACACATTTACCTGTGGGTGGCGATGTTAAGTGATTTTTTTCAAGATTGATCAAGGTTGGTATTCTTAAAGGGACAGTCTACACCAGAATTTTTATTGTTTTAAAAGATAGATAATCCCTTTATTACCCATTTCCCAGTTTTGCATAACCAACACAGTTATAATAATATACTTTTAACCTCTGTGATTATCTTGTATCTAAGCCTCTGCAAACTGCCCTTTTTTTCAGTTCTTTTGACAGACTTGCAGTCTAGCCAATAAGTGCCTGCTCCCAGATAACTTCTCGTGCACGAGCACAGTGTTATCTATATGAAATACGTGAACTAACACCCTCTAGTGGTGAAAAACTGTTCAAATGCAATCTGAAAGAGGTGGGCTTCAAGGTCTAAGAAATTAGCATATGAAACTCCTAGGTTAAGCTTTCAACTAAGAATACCAAGAGAACAAAGCAAAATTGGTGATAAAAGTAAACTGGAAAATTGTTTAAAATTACATGCTCTATCTGAATCATGAAAGTTTATTTTGGCCTAGACTGTCCCTTTAATATATGCACTTTTTAGGAATGTAATGACAGCTATATGCCAATAGATGGCAATATGTGGTAATTGTTGTGATTGATTCACCTGTGAATTCTTACACATGAAAGGTATAAATATAATGACCCACCATGTTAGAATTGTACACATTACTAAGGGGTGAGCCCCGAAACATTGTGTTTTGTTTCTCTTTTGTCCTAAATAAAGGATTATCTTTCACTGGTGCTGCTGCTTTGTGTTTGTCTATACTGTGATTGGGACTTGTCTCTATCCCTGCAGCCTGCACAGTGTTGGAGCTGGTATGTGCTGATCTCTCATACACTTTCTATACATAGACATCAATGGGGAGAGCCGGCTAAAAAAAAACTAACACCTGCAATAATGGAGCGTAAAGCTCCATAATGCTGCCCCATTGATTCCTATGGGGAAAGAAAATTTATGTTTAAACCTAACACCCTAACATAAACCCCAAGTCTAAACACCCCTAATCTGCCGCCCCCGACATCACCACCACCTAAATTACACTTATTAACCCCTAATCTTCCGCCCCCAACGTCGCCGACACCTTCATTACACTTATTAACCCCTAATCTGCTGTCCCCAATGTCGCCGCCACCCACCTACACTTATTAACCCCTAATCTGCTGCCCCAACATCGCAGCCACCACTATACTAAAGTTATTAACCCTTAAACCTCTGTCCTCCCACATCACTAACACTAAATAAATATATTAACCCCTAAACCTAACCCTAAGTCTAACCCTAATCCTAACACCCCAAATTACTATTATTACCTAAATAATTCCTATTTAAGACTAAATACTTACCTGTAAAATAAACCCTAAGCTAGCTACAATTTAACTAATAGTTACATTGTAGCTATCTTAGGTTTTATTTTTATTTTACAGGTAAGTTTGTATTTATTTTTACTAGGTAGAATAGTTAGTAAATAGTTATTAACTATTTACTAGCTACCTAGTTAAAATAAATACAAAGTTACCTGTAAAATAAAACCTAACCTGTCTTACACTAAAACCTAACATTACTTTACACTACAGATCTTGTAGTTATAGGCTGTACCGCTCACTTTTTGGCCAAACAGGCAAACTCGTAATACCGGCGCTGTGGAAGTCCCATTGAAAAAAGGACTTTTTAAAAAGTGCGGTAGTTACATCTCATGATGGCCAAAAAAGTGTGCGGTACAGCTGTACCTACAAGACTCGTAATAGCAGCGGTAGTGACAAAGCAGCGTTATGAGGCTTTTTCACTCATAACGCAAAACTCGTAATCTAGCCGACAGTTAGTTTACAGCAGTATGAAATTCTGAGTACCCCTTAATAAGACTACATATAGGTTATTCCATATCTTGATGCCATTAATAGTTACTTCTGGGCTGGCATTCTCTATATTACACCCACTTGTATTAGCTCCATAATAAGCAGGTAACAGATTACTTATTTGGATTTGGTGGTAAATGGACAGTTAACACCTTCAGATTCTGATATAAAATGCATAGTTATGCACAGCAAAACAACTTTGCACTATATTTTTATAATGTATGCCTTTTTACGCCATCTAGCTTTGATAATTGTGGATTTTCTAATTCTTAATATTGGAAGTGCATACTTCAGACTTTACAAGACTAACCCTGCTTCATATATTTTCCTAATTATATTTAGCAGATAACAACTGCAAACTATGCAGGTTATACCAACATAATGGCCTTGGATAGCCTTTTCGTCTGCAGAAGCAAGCCAAGAATGGTTCCTCCCAATAAGGCAAGTGGTGAGTTGGTTTTGGATATTGAAAAACAATTACAGCAAAGAAGACGTTAAAGGGACACTGAACCCAATTTTTTTCAGATAGAGCATGCAGTTTTAAGCAACTTTCTAATTTACTCCTATTATCAAATTTTATTTGTTCTCTTGCTATCTTTATTTGAAAAAGAAGGCATCTAAGCTAAGGAGCCAGACAAATTTTGGTTCAGAACTTTAGACAGCACTTGTTTATTGGTGGGTGAATTTATCCACCAATCAGCAAGAACAACACAGATTGTAATGGGACGGCATCTAAACTTACATTTTTGCTTTTCAAATAAAGATACCAAGAGAATGAAGAAAATTTGATAATAGGAGTAAATTAGAAAGTTGCTCTATCTGAATCACGAAAGAAAAAAATTGGGTTCAGTGTCCCTTTAATGTTTACACTTGACCAATGTGTTATTCTATATGTCTTGCAAATACAAGGTGTTTATTCTCCCTTTAAGAAGCAGTGTCCACTTAGGTTGTGAGAAAACAAAGGCTTAGAATAAAACCAATTGCTGGCAACACAGTTTGAGGCATATTTAAAAAAAGGAAAAGGAATAGGAAAGCTTTCTCCTATACCCCACCTCCTATACCATACAGTGATAGTGTAGATTCGAAACACTGCTTTCCCTTGTTCCAACCTCTATAAACTGCTACTAAATATATATCCAAAGTTAGACAATAACGATTTGACTACTTGTTAACATGGTTTATTAGTTCTTGTTTTACTTTAAATGTTAGATGTATTTCTTATCTCCATAACGTTATAATTTACATTGAGCTAGATTATGAGTGAAACACAATGCGAACGTGACCTTGCGTTCGCATTGCATGGAAACTTTGCACTCTTGAGAGTTTGCTTCCGTAGGCTCCAATTGGAGCGTCGTTCAGATGCCATCCTACATAGCGCAAAACCTAGTGCAGTGAATGGGATAAGTCGTGCAGCAATGGGCAGGAAATTTTTAAATATGTCTGTATATGAATATATATATATATATATATTTGTGTTTATGTGTGTATATATATATATTTGTGTTTATGTGTGTATATATATATATATTTGTGTTTATGTGTGTATATATATATTTGTGTTTATTTGTGTATATATATATATATATTTGTGTTTATGTGTGTATATATATATTTGTGTTTATGTGTGTGTATATATATATTTGTGTTTATGTGTGTATATACACATATTAACACATAGATATTTATGTATATAAGCATATACATATATTTTTACAGGGAACACACAGTTCCCTTAGACCGCAATGTAAAGGTACTTTTCAGTGCCGTTTTTTTCCCAACACCCCACACCCACTCACTTTAAGCCCTAAAAACTGCTTTGTGCAGTTATTTTTTATTTAAAAAAAAAATGTTATTTTTAAAAAAAAATAAAAAACAACAATACACTTAAATTTGGGGCAGATCTGATCTCTGGTTAATGTTTAGAGTGCTAATTGCTACCGCAAGCTCACACTAGCATTAACCACTTGTAATGGCTGGTTATTTATCGTGCGCCCGTAAACAGGTGAATTTGCCTGTTTATGGGTGCGCAGTAAATCAGCGTTCCACTTGTAATGTACTAGATCTTGCAGATTAATATGCTTGTTCAGTGAGTCTGAGCAAAATGATCATATATACTGTATGTCACAACAGATACAGAATGGTCAGATATCCAAAGCTTTGATACTTTCTAGATATTGTGAAAGGTTGTCAATATTTAAGTAGGAATGGCATATTTCCTGCATTTTTGTTTATTACCTTTTCCCTCATGACAGGAGTTGGATATGACCTGTAATTTCAACAATGCTATGTTTAGTATACAGGGAGTTCAGAATTATTAGGCAAATGAGTATTTTGACCACATCATCCTCTTTATGCATGTTGTCTTACTCCAAGCTGTATAGGCTCTAAAGCCTACTACCAATTAAGTATATTAGGTGATGTGCATCTCTGTAATGAGAAGGGGTGTGGTCTAATGACATCAACACCCTATATCAGGTGTGCATAATTATTAGGCAACTTCCTTTCCTTTGGCAAAATGGGTCAAAAGAAGGACTTGACAGGCTCAGAAAAGTCAAAAATAGTGAGATATCTTGCAGAGGGATGCAGCACTCTTAAAATTGCAAAGCTTCTGAAGCATGATCATCGAACAATCAAGCGTTTCATTCAAAATAGTCAACAGGGTCGCAAGAAGCGTGTGGAAAAACCAAGGCGCAAAATTACTGCCCATGAACTGAGAAAAGTCAAGCGTGCAGCTGCCAAGATGCCACTTGCCACCAGTTTGGCCATATTTCAGAGCTGGAACATCACTGGAGTGCCCAAAAGCACAAGGTGTGCAATACTCAGAGACATGGCCAAGGTAAGAAAGGCTGAAAGACGACCACCACTGAACAAGACACACAAGCTGAAACGTCAAGACTGGGCCAAGAAATATCTCAAGACTGATTTTTCTAAGGTTTTATGGACTGATGAAATGAGAGTGAGTCTTGATGGGCCAGATGATTGGGCCCGTGGCTGGATTGGTAAAGGGCAGAGAGCTCCAGTCTGACTCAGACGCCAGCAAGGTGGAGGTGGAGTACTGGTTTGGGCTGGTATCATCAAAGATGAGCTTGTGGGGCCTTTTCGGGTTGAGGATGGAGTCAAGCTCAACTCCCAGTCCTACTGCCAGTTTCTGGAAGACACCTTCTTCAAGCTGGTACAGGAAGAAGTCTGCATCCTTCAAGAAAAACATGATTTTCATGCAGGACAATTCTCCATCACACGCGTCCAAGTATTCCACAGCGTGGCTGGCAAGAAAGGGTATAAAAGAAGAAAATCTAATGACATGGCCTCCTTGTTCACCTGATCTGAACCCCATTGAGAACCTGTGGTCCATCATCAAATGTGAGATTTACAAGGAGGGAAAACAGTACACCTCTCTGAACAGTGTCTGGGAGGCTGTGGTTGCTGCTGCACGCAATGTTGATGGTGAACAGATCAAAACACTCACAGAATCCATTGATGGCAGGCTTTTGAGTGTCCTTGCAAAGAAAGGTGGCTATATTGGTCACTGATTTGTTTTTGTTTTGTTTTTGAATGTCAGAAATGTATATTTGTGAATGTTGAGATGTTATATTGGTTTCACTGGTAAAAATAAATAATTGAAATGGGTATATATTTGTTTTTTGTTAAGTTGCCTAATAATTATGCACAGTAATAGTCACCTGCACACACAGATATCCCCCTAAAATAGCTATAACTAAAAACAAACTAAAAACTACTTCCAAAACTATTCAGCTTTGATATTTATGAGTTTTTTGGGTTCATTGAGAACATGGTTGTTGTTCAATAATAAAATTAATCCTCAAAAATACAACTTGCCTAATAATTCTGCACTCCCTGTACTGCTTCTGCTTGTATAACTTTTCATACTATGATAAAATGTAATAAAAATTATTTCAACATAAAAAAAGGGAATAGCAACTAACCACAAACATTAATAGGTTGCACAGGTGTGAAATACTTAAAGGGAACAAATAACCCAAATTTATTATTTCGTGATTCAGATAGAGCATGCAATTTTACGCAACTTTCTAATTTACTCCTATTATCAATTTTTCTTCATTCTTTTGCTATCTTTATTTTAAAAAGAAGGCATCTAAGCTAAGGAGCCAGACAATTTTTGGTTCAAACGCTGGACAGCACTTGTTTATTGGTGGGTGAATTTATCCACCAATCAGCAAGAACAACCCAGGTTGTTCACCAAAAATGGGCCGGCATTCAGACTTACATTCTTGCTTTTCAAATAAAGATACCAAGAAAATGAAGAAAATTTGATAATAGGCGTAAATTAGAAAGTTTCCTAAAATTGCATGCTCTATCTGAATCACGAAAGAAAAAAATTGGGTTCAGTGTCCCTTTAATGACATTCTGTTCTCATTAAAAACACAAGGAAATATTAAATGGCTTGATATAAGTGTTTTGCTTCCCCCACCTATGGCTCTTTTTCATAGACTAGACAGATTGAATTACTTCCCTTTTATTAACAACACAATCTAGGAATTAACCCTTGGTGAAATAATGAAAAACACATTTCAGTAATACATTATTGAAGGTTGTTTTTCATTATTTCACAAATGATTACTTCATTAGAATGGAACAAGATGTGTTTGGCAGTTATATACTGTATGGTAATAGTGGGGATGTCTGCTAACGATATGCTCAGAAAGATAGGTGAAGCAAGAATCAATACATTTCATTGCCATTGTGTGTATACCTAATAGCACTTTTCTTCATCTGAAATGAATAGTATTAGTGTGCTTTTCTAGTGATAAACAGGTCATGTAACTCCCTCTAGTGGCTTGAATCAGCATCTCTATCAAATGTTAAAAAAAGGTTTTGATAGGGTTTTAGAATTCAAGGGCATTTAAATCCATAAGAAAAATCTGTTTCTCACATGTTTTCACATCTCAGAAACAGTATTCCAACCCATAAGAAAACACTTTTACATTAAAAGTTGCATTTTCAGTTGATTTTGGGGGAACAAATTGAAGCATTCATTTAGTTGAGCTATTTCAATTGCTTTTGTTTGATTTGTTTATTGCAAACACCTGAAAGTCTGGAAATGTTTACAATAAACCTGATTTGCAATGGGGATTGACTCATTTTGATTACAGCTGTATATGTATGTATCTCTATTTTAAAGCCCTTTGCCTGCCTTTTTTTCTGAAATTTCATTTCTTTGCTCCGTTATAACTTTTGTGTGCTATATTTATTTTTTAATAATTGTTATTAGATAGTGTTATTATGAGTGTAAGTGTACTTTGTAATGCATTTTTGATGTGCTTTGTGGAACTTTTTAGTTTTGAGATATATATAACTATGCACTACAAAAGAACGGAAGCTCTTCTTTAATCCCCAACTCCAGATTCCAAGAATTCTAGAAACATAAACAAACAGTAAAGCATATAAGTAAATCGTTTCACGTACTCACCCTGACGTGCTGATAGTGGTGTACTGGAGCTTCCCTGTACTCCAGCTCACTGAAAACCGAATGAAGATCTTGTTGTGGCTGTTCAACCAGATATCCAAAGGTAGCAGACAACTAGTACACTAATACGTTTTCTAAAAACCGGTTTAATAAAAAATAATACTAGTTAAAGCAATAGTGTACACTCAAGTACATTAGACATAATGCTGACATAAAGGGCTCAAAATATCAGAATTTCTTAACAACGCTCAATACCAGCTGACTTTTGAGCAGTTTAATTTAAAAAATCTCAATAATGAGCAAATTGGGCGATTTTTTAGTAAATGGAAAGTGTATATCGACTCACTACCATTAGGGTTACAACGACAGGTAGTCTCATGTTTTAAAACCTCCAGGTGGGTCAGACAACAGTTAGAAGGGGAACTACCTACAATATGGTTTTCAGAAGATTAGGTGACTGAAGCGATTTAAGGTAGGAACTGAGCAAAGTTTGTGCTTTAACACCCCCCCCCCCCCTTTTTTTTTCTTTTTTTCCCATATAAACACAGCAACATGCTGTATTGATCTGTATATTAGGAATTATTGTTGAATATGAGAGGGGATATATCTCTCACTAGGTTCTTTCCTGTCGGGAATTCATGTCAAGATTATGTTGCCGTTATATTGTTTCAATTCTGGCATATTTGTATAACTACAATATGAGAGGAGCTGCGTCTACAAATATTATTTGCCTTTTTGTGCTTTTGTTGTTTTTTTTTTTTGTTGTTGTGTTTTGGAAAAATGGACTTGATGGACTTTTTCTTTATGGTCAGAACCAGCAATATTTCTGAGGTGCGCCTGTAGTAGTAGTTTATTTTTTTATTTTTTTTTATATTTAAAATAAAACATTTTGACATATTATATTAGTAAACTATTAATTCAATTATTATTATTTTGTTACTATATATATTTATTTAATTTACCCACAGTGCTGTACAAAGGGTATAATAAATAAAAACCAAACAGGTAAGGCATACTAGGATATAAGGATTATAGTGGATATGTGCATTTGGCACTTTCGTTCACTGACAAATGCAGAAGGTGGTCGCTTCAGCTCTTTTCGAAGCAAGACTTATTCTTTTCAAAGTGCAACACTTTGTACAGGTCATAGTGTGTTGCACTTTCACAAAAATAAATTTGACCCCAAAAAGAGCCGAATGCCGCGAGTGGCCACCTTCGTCCGTGTTTGGCAATAAACAAAACTGCTGAATGCCCATATCTATATTATAGGAACTATAGCGATTCTCTAAAGTTCTCTGATCAGGTAAAATTCTATAAGATAGTTATACGTTTTGGAGGCTACCAGTGAGACCGAATCCTTTTTTCATTACAAACAGTAAACATTGCCGAAAGGCAGAAATGATCCTCCAGGCTAATACACTTACCAGGTGCAATTTTGAACTGTGTCGACAGGTAACAGCCATTAAAGCGATTTACATACTGCATCTGAATGTGACTATGCTACATGAGGATATATATCCCTAGTTGTAAAAGAAGTCTATATGGACAATACTCATTTAGATTTTACGGTGGAATCAGTATTGTTTTACAGTTTTATTGTTCATTCTATTGCTGCATTGTATCTGCGTCTTTTATTTTCACATAAGAAGTCGATCTGGCTCTTATTTCCATAAAAGCACAAGCATAAGTATTTAATTAGATTTTGTTACCCAGGGAGATGTCCCTATATGCCCTTTATGCTGCACATATCCTATAATATAAAAGGCCAAGTGTGTTTGTCCGAAGCTGTCATGCGCAGTAGAGAAAGCACGAGGACAAACACACCTGGCCTTACCTGAAATGCTATTTGCGGCAAAAGTGGGCTTTGCCGGGGGTGAGCATGGACGTGGCCAGGCGTGACTGGGCATGGTCAGGGGCGTGGTCAGGCGCAGTCTGCACAAGAGAGGGGAGAGAAATAGAAAGACAGGGTGAGAGACAAAAAGAGATAGGAAAGAGCTAAAGAGATGGGGAAGAGCAGAAGAGAGGGGAAAGTGCAGAAGAGAGGGAGAGAGAGCAAAATAGAGGGAAGAGAGAGAAAAAGAGAGGGGGAGAGAGAGCAATAGAGAGGGGGAGAGAGAGCAAAAGAGAGGGGGGAGAGAGAGCAAAAGAGAGGAAGGAGAGAGAGCAATAGAGAGGGGGAGAGAGAGAGCAAAAGAGAGGGATCGAGAGAGAGAGCAAAAGAGGGGGATGGAGAGAGAGGGGGGGAGAGAGCAAAAGAGAGGGGAGAGAGAGAGCAAAAGAGAGGAAGGAGAGAGAGCAATAGAGAGGGGGAGAGAGAGAGCAAAAGAGAGGGATCGAGAGAGAGAGCAAAAGAGGGGGATGGAGAGAGAGGGGGGGAGAGAGCAAAAGAGAGGGGAGAGAGAGAGCAAATAGAGGGGGGAGAGAGAGAGCAAAAGAGAGGGATAGAGAGAAAGAGCAAAAGAGAGGGATGGAGAGAGAGCAATAAAAGGAGAGAGAGACAGAGCAAAAGAGAAGGGGGGAGCAAGAGCGCAAAAGAGAAGGGGGGAGAGAGCGCAAAAGAGAGGGGGAGAGAGAGAGTGCAAAAGAGAGGGGGAGAGAGAGAGCTCAAAAAAGAGGGGGAGAGAGAGAGCACAAAGGAGAGGGGGAGAGAGAGCGCACAAAAGGGGGTAGAGAGAGCGCAAAAGAGAGAGAGAACGCAAAAGAGAGGGGGGAAAGAGAGATCATAAAAGAGAGGGGGAGAGAGAGCACAAAAGAGAGGGGGAGAGAGAGCAAAAGAGAGGGGCGAGAGAAAGCAAAAGAGAGGGGGAGTGAGGGAGCAAAAGAGAGGGGGGAGAGAGAGAGCAAAAGAGAGGTGGAGCGAGAGAGAGCGCAAAAGAGAGGAGGAGAGAGCGCAAAAGAGAGGGGGAGAGAGCACAAAAGAGAGGGGGAGAGAGCACAAAAGAGAAGGGGAGAGAGAGAGCAAGTGTTTTGGCCCGCTGTACTGCAAAAAATGGCCCGTGTGAACGGGTTTTAGGACTAGTTGTTTTATAAATTGCTACACAAATAAACACACTTTGTTTTACCTATAATAGTACTTCAAGTTGTATTTTTCCTCCAGGATTCCTTAGCTTTCTTTCGCCTAGATTTAGAGTTGGGCGGTAGCCGTGAAAACCAGCGTTAGAGGCTCCTAACGCTGGTTTTTACCGCCCGCTGGTCAGTCAGGAAAGGATCTAACGCTCACTTTGCAGCCGCGACTTTTCCATACCGCAGATCCCCTTACGTCAATTGCGTATCCTATCTTTTCAATGGGATCTTTCTAACGCCGGTATTTAGAGTCGTGGCTGAAGTGAGCGTTAGAAATCTAACGATCAAACTCCAGCCGCAGAAAAAAGTCAGTAGTTAAGAGCTTTTTGGGCTAACGCCGGTTCATAAAGCTCTTAACTACTGTGCTCTAAAGTACACTAACACCCATAAACTACCTATGTACCCCTAAACCGAGGCCCCCCCACATCGCCGCCACTCGATTAAATTTTTTTAACCCCTAATCTGCCGACCGCCACCTACGTTATACTTATGTACCCCTAATCTGCTGCCCCTAACACCGCCGACCCCTATATTATATTTATTAACCTCTAATCTGCCCCCCACAACGTCGCCGCCAGCTACCTACAATAATTAACCCCTAATCTGCCGACCGCAAAGCGCCGCCACCTACGTTATCCTTATGTACCCCTAATCTGCTGCCCCTAACACCGCCGACCCCTATATTATATTTATTAACCCCTAATCTCCCCCACAACGTCGCCGCCACCTACCTACACTTATTAACCCCTAATCTGCCGAGCGGACCGCACTGCTACTATAATAAAGTTATTAACCCCTAATCAGCCTCACTCCCGCCTCAATAACCCTATAATAAATAGTATTAACCCCTAATCTGCCCTCCCTAACATCGCAGACACCTAACTTAAATTATTAACCCCTAATCTGCCGACCGAATCTCGCCGCTACTGTAATAAATGGATTAACCCCTAAAGCTAAATCTAACCCTAACACTAACACTCCCCTAAGTTAAATATAATTTAAATCTAACGAAATAAATTAACTATTATTAAATAAATTATTCCTATTTAAAGCTAAATACTTACCTGTAAAATAAACTCTAATATAGCTACAATATAACTAATAATTATATTATAGCTATTTTAGGATTTATATTTATTTTACAGGTAACTTTGTATTTATTTTAACCAGGTACAATAGCTATTAAATAGTTAAGAACTATTTAATAGCTAAAATAGTTAAAATAATTACAAAATTACCTGTAAAATAAATCCTAACCTAAGTTACAATTAAACCTAACACTACACTATCAATAAATTACTTAAATAAAGTACCTACAATTATCTACAATTAAACCTAAGACTACACTATCAATAAATTAATTAAATACAATACCTACAAATAAATACAATTAAATAAACTAACTAAAGTACAAAAAATAAAAAAGAACTAAGTTACAAAAAATAAAAAAATATTTACAAACATTAGAAAAATATTACAACAATTTTAAACTAATTACACCTATTCTAAGCCCCCTAATAAAATAACAAAGCCCCCCAAAATAAAAAAAATGCCCTACCCTATTCTAAATTAAAAAAGTTCAAAGCATGCCCCAAAGAATTCAGCTCTTTTGACTGTAAAAAAAACACATACAATACCCCCCCCAACATTACAACCCACCACCCACATACCCCTAATCTAACCCAAACCCCCCTTAAATAAACCTAACACTAAGCCCCTGAAGATCTTCCTACCTTATCTTCATCATGCCAGGTTCACCGATCCGTCCTCGGAAGTCTTGATCCAAGCCTCGGAAGTCTTGATCCAAGCCCAAGCGGGGGGCTGAAGAGTGACGTCCATCCTCGGGCTGAAGTCTGGATCCAAGCGGCGGCTGAAGAAATCCATCATCGGGCTGAAGTCGGAAGTCCATCATCGGGATGAAGTCTTCTATCAAGCAGCATCTTCAATCTTCTTTCTTCCGGAGCGGAGCCATCTTCTTCCCAGCCGACGCGGATCCATCCTCTTCTAACGACGCCTACTAGCCGAATGACGGTTCCTTTAAATGACTTCATCCAAGATGGCGTCCGTCAAATTCCGATTGGCTGATAGGATTCTATCAGCCAATCGGAATTAAGGTAGGAAAATTCTGATTGGCTTATGGAATCAGCCAATCAGATTCAAGTTCAATCTGATTGGCTGATCCGATCAGCCAATCAGATTGAGCTCGCATTCTATTGGCTGTTCCGATCAGCCAATAGAATGCAAGCTCAATCTGATTGGCTGATTCCATCAGCCAATCAGAATTTTCCTACCTTAATTCCAATTGGCTGATAGAATCCTATCAGCCAATCGGAATTCGACGGACGCCATCTTGGATGACATCATTTAAAGGAACCGTCATTCGGCTAGTAGGCGTCGTTAGAAGAGGAAGGATCCGCATCGGCTGGGAAGAAGATGGCTCCGCTCCGCTCTGCTCCGGAAGAAAGAAGATTGAAAATGCTGCTTCATAGAAGACTTCATCCCGATGATGGACTTCGGACTTCAGCCCGATGATGGATTTCTTCACCCGCCACTTGGATCCAGACTTCAGCCCGAGGATGGACGTCACTCTTCAGCCCCCCGCTTGGGCTTGGATCAACACTTCCGAGGCTTTGATCAAGACTTCCAAGGACGGATCGGTGAACCTGGCATGGTGAAGATAAGGTAGGAAGATCTTCAGGGGCTTAGTGTTAGGTTTATTTAAGGGGGGTTTGGGTTAGATTAGGGGTATGTGGGTGGTGGGTTGTAATGTTGGGGGGGGTATTGTATGTTTTTTTTACAGGCAAAAGAGCTGAATTCTTTGGGGCATGCCCCGCAAAGGGCCCTGTTCAGGGCTGGTAAGGTAAAAGAGCTTTGAACTTTTTTAATTTAGAATAGGGTAGGGCATTTTTTTATTTTGGGGGGCTATGTTATTTTATTAGGGGGCTTAGAGTAGGTGTAATTAGTTTAAAATTGTTGTAATATTTTTCTAATGTTTGTAAATATTTTTTTATTTTTTGTAACAGTTCTTTTTTATTTTTTGTACTTTAGTTAGTTTTTTTCATTGTATTTATTTGTAGATATTGTATTTAATTAATGTATTGATAGTGTAGTGTTAGGTTTAATTGTAGATAATTGTAGGTATTTTATTTAATTAATTTATTGATAGTGTAGTGTTAGGTTTAATTGTAACTTAGGTTAGGATTTATTTTACAGGTAATTTTGTAATTATTTTAACTATTTTAGCTATTAAATAGGTCTTAACTATTTAATAGCTATTGTACCTGGTTAAAATAAGTACAAAGTTGCCTGTAAAATAAATATAAATCCTAAAATAGCTACAATATAATTATAATTTATATTGTAGCTATATTAGGGTTTATTTTACAGGTAAGTATTTAGCTTTAAATAGGAATAATTTATTTAATAAGAGTTAATTTATTTTGTTAGATTTAAATTATATTTAACTTAGGGGGGTGTTAGTGTTAGGGTTAGACTTAGCTTTAGGGGTTAATCCATTTATTACAGTAGCGGCGAGATTCGGTCGGCAGATTAGGGGTTAATAATTGAAGTTAGGTGTCGGCGATGTTAGGGAGGGCAGATTAGGGGTTAATACTATTTATTATAGGGTTTTTGAGGCGGGAGTGAGGCGGATTAGGGGTTAATAACTTTATTATAGTAGCGGTGCGGTCCGCTCGGCAGATTAGGGGTTAATAAGTGTAGGCAGGTGGAGGCGATGTTGAGGGGGGCAGATTAGGGGTTAATAAATATAATATAGGGGTCGGCGGTGTTAGGCGCCGCAGATTAGGGGTACATAGCTATAATGTAGGTGGCAGCGGTGTACGGAGCGGCAGATTAGGGGTTAATAATAATATGCACGGGTCAGCGATAGCAGGGGCGGCAGATTAGGGGTTAATAAGTGTAAGGTTAGGGGTGGTTAGACTCGGGGTTCATGTTAGGGTGTTAGGTGCAGACTTAGGAGGTGTTTCCGCATAGCAAACAATTTTTTTTCAGCTCAAACAGCCCCATTGTTTCCTATGGGGGAATCGTGCACAAGCACGTTTTTGAAGCTGGCCGCGTCCGTAAGCACCGCTGGTATCGAGAGTTGCAGTGGCGTTAAATTATGCTCTACGCTCCTTTTTTGGAGCCTAACGCAGCCATTCTGTGAACTCTAAATACCAGCGGTATTTAAAAGATGCGGCCAGAAAAAAGCATGCGTAGCTAACGCACCCCTTTGGCTGCAAAACTCTAAATCTAGGCGTTTGAGCGCTCCCTTACTACTGCTTTAATCATTGTTCCTAATTTTTTGGCTACCTTTTGGTAAGAGTTCACCTGTAAGGGAGCTTAGGATTCCATAATTGGCGCCATACTTTGTTTTGTAATATAAAAATTCTATAAGATTACATGCCAGTATTATGAGGTCCCTCAGGGATTATTTTAAAGGCAATATTTGCCTTGGGAACTGTGTATCTCATTAAGGGGAGTTCACTAATAAGCTTAATGCTAAGTAGAAGCACTTACTTTACAGTATCATTAAAACAAGTTGATGATTTATCTCTACGTCAGCACGTTTTTGAGAATGGTGCCCTTTAAAGGGATATATTTAAAGTATTGACACATCATGACCATGAAAGCAAAATAAATGTCACATTTAAGAAATATTGTTATAATTGCAGTTATACTTGAATATTATTCCTTTATCCTGCATTGCTTTTAATCAAAACTATTTCTTCCTGCTTGAATTTTTAATTCTTTACCTTTTATGTTTGCTTGATGCCTGTCAAGTAAAACTGTTTTTCATTATTACTGACCAGTAGCTCTAATTGGAGTATTGGGCGGTGACAGAATCACTCCCAGTAAAGGAGTTAGTTACAGGTTGCAGGGACCGGTCCCTTAGCCTCCTCCGGTTGGATCATCAACATACTCCTTTCCTATTGAGCTAATTCACCTGTAGCTTTCATCTTAATGCAACTTATACCCTTGCTATATACACAGTAAAAGGGACTTAACTGTTTGGCAATGTGAGGGGGAGTCACTTTGTGTATTTTGTTTTTTGTGCATTGTACTAGCACAGCAGTAACTGTTAGTAACTGGGCTATTTCCCTTTCTTTTTTTTAAATTCCTTAACTGTTCCTTTGTTGCTGACATGTACTGATTGTACTTTTACTAATTGGCCTGAACATTTACCTGCAGTATTGGCAGAAGTCAGAATGACCCCTAGCGCCACTACGGGTTATTCACCATTTGAAATTTTAATGGGCAGACCCTTTCCTACTCCTTGGTGCAAACATAAAGGTGCTCCTGTGGTAAGGGGAGACCTGAATGTGATCCAAGAAGAATATGTTTTGAAACTTGTGGAGAAACTGAACAGTATCTATGGTGATGTATCTCTTTCTTTGCCATCCCCTTCAGGTACACCGACACATCCTTTCAAGCCTGGAGACAAGGTCCTGGTAAAGCGACTGCACAAGAATAAAAGTCTGGATCCTCCTTTTGGACCACCCACAGAGGTCATTGCAGTAACACGCACCGCAGTTCTCACAGACGAGAGCCCAACATGGATCCATGCCAGCAGGATCAAGATATTCCCACAGAATTGGAAAACAGACGCTGGATCTACAGTGCCCGCTCCCCAACCCAACGAGCTATCATCTATGTGTTATTCATAACAGTCATTGCTGGTGCTGCCATTGGCCTAGTGGCTACTGTAGCCATTGGAGTCCCAACCTACAGTCCAAGTTCAATCCCTAGTCCTGGTGCGCCCCTGCACGATGATAATAATGACACCCCAAAAGCCAATATGTTGCACTCCCGCAGGTTAAGAGATCTACATCTCACATCATGGGAAAAAGGCAATACTTTTATTAAAACCACTGTGAACTTATATAAGGTGACTAATAAAACAACACCATGCTGGGTCTGTGGTTATGCTCCTCATGGAGAGAAGTGGGGATATCCATATTATGGTCACCCTCTCAACGCTGACGATTTACATCATTTAATTACTTCACATACTATGTGGAACTTTACATTTAGTAACTCATCCAAAGACTTATCAGAAAAGCAAAAAGTACACCTTGTAAATTATGCTAATAATGGCTCCATAATGTCATGGAATGGTGGTTTAATAGATAGAACACGTAACAGTATTTCCATTTGGGATCACACTTATATTTCTCTGTACTATAATAAATCTCCAACATTAGATCCAGTACACAAAACCATTTATGATTGGTATAGATTAACTGTACCTGAAATGATTACTTTTACAGGTGCAACTATCTTAGGTAACCGTTCCTTACGTAAGAATCCATTATGTCCACCTACACCCACTTTACCTTATGGTTATTATTGGTTATGTGAAAAATGGGCTGTAAAAATGATACCATGCACACATCTTTCACCATGCTATTTAGGATATATCATCCCTGCAATACGCACTCACAACACACTGCCTAAAGATACACTTCGCCGGCGTAGAAGCGCAGCTTTTAGAGACTCATCTGCATCAAGCCTTACTGTTAAAACTAGTTATAATGAAATATGGTCTGCATCCTGGGTACCTAGCGCAGCATCCATTAGACTTTATTATAAGCTTAATCTCTTTGCAACACTCACAGATGAGGCTTTTAATTACACTACTGACGCTATAGAATCACTCAGTATGAGACAAGAACAAATTGCACAAACCACTCTCCAAAATAGAATGGCGTTAGACTATCTTTTAGCGGCAGAGGGGGGTGTGTGCTAGGATTGGCGCAACTTGTTGTGTTTTTATTACCAATAATACAGGTAGAATACACCAAGATATAAATAAATTACATGAAGTCCAAAGTAAAATACGTAAACAAGCACATAGTGCCTTTGATGGTTTTGATTGGCTATTTGGTTTTGGCTCATGGATAGGTTCCCTTGGAATGCGTATTATTACAGATATTATTATTGCTATTATTATTATCTTGCTAGTATATCTATTGTTTAAGCTTAGTGTATGTGCTATTAATAGATTCACATCACCTAATACCAAATCATCACCACACAATGTTCAATATGATCAATCTTACATGGCTATGTTACCTTCTACTTCTTCATTTCTTTCTACTCCCCAATACCTGACTATTATCCCATCTCGTTCTCCTAAACGTACTCTTTCCATTGAGCCCCCCAAAGACTCTCCACCCTCTCATCCTTCCTACCCTCTTTATCACACCCTCACTCTCAGGTAAAGTTTTATTCTTTTTGGTCTCATAATAATCCTAAGATATAGATATATATATATATCAACCTATAAGTTTTTTTCTCTCCTTATTATATGTTATTCTTTCAGAATAAAAGGAGGCATTGTAAGAATATTATAATATCTAGGGAGCATATATGTACATTGTATCATTTTTATATGTTATGTTTAATTGTAATGTATCTTTTCTGTATCCCTTTAATATTCAATTGTAGCTAGACGCATAGTGACCTTTATACACACATTTTACATGTACTTTTGAACCCTTGAGCTATGTGTGAGAAAACACTGCTGATGTAAGGAATTTTAGTTAGGTCAAAGGTAGCTATACATCAGATTGGAATATTTTGAGATCCTACATTACTCCTTTTTCCTGTCAGTCATAAATTTACTTAATATCTTCAAGGATATCTGACAAATGTGATGTACAACTTACAGGATGCCAGATGTTTTCCTTATCTTAGAAATGAGCTAATGACTACAGATTTCAATGTATTCTGAAATGTATATAACTGGCTAACTTGACCAATAAAGTTAGAGTTGTTCTGCAAACATATCCTTGTGTGTTTTGTGAAACAACCCTCCAAGTACTTGTAACAACTTTGCAGTGCAGATACCAGAGTCCTGGAGCAGAAGAGAACAAGAGGGTCGTGGTCCTAGAGGAGTCCTCTAACAAACATAGAATTTGACTGTACATAAGAACCAAAAACGCCCATTAAGTCTACCTGTCATATCAGAGTTTGTTAGCAGTTGTTGTTAGAGTGGAATCATTGACAAGAGGCCACACCATAGGAAACTGAAACTGCAATTTGATTTAACTATCAGTAGCAGTCAGAGTCTGAGAGAACAGACAAGACTGCTAGCAATAGTTGGTTAATTAAGGGTTAGCTGGCTAGCAGCTGATACTAATGTTGTGGGTAGATGAAAACATTATCTGAACACAGGGGCTGCCTTGAGATTAATGGAAAAATAAACAAACAATCTCTGTTTTAGATTAGTAGTTCATCAATAACAGTTAGAGACAAAGTTTGTTAATTGCAGTCCATTTAAGCAACAGGTTATAACAAGTTGATGATTAGTGTGTGTGCTGTTAGCAAAAAGAACTAGTAAGATTTGTTGTATTACATATTATAGCAAGCACAGACTTTGTGAGAGTTAATGAGCAGCACACATAAGCATAGATTGTAAGGGAAACAACTTATCTTATGGAAGGAATGCAGTCCTGTATAGGAGATCATAAGAGCAGTGATTGCCAGCAGTAATTCAGTAGTTAAGGTTAAAGGCTTTTCCAGACAGCAGGAGAGGAACAATGCAGCTTCAGTGTGGAGTGTCCTGCTGTTATAGAGAAACTGAAAGTGAATCCAGAAGCAGTGAAAAAGGCTGCAGCTCCTTTAAGTTAGCAGCTGATACAGACTGAGGAGCAACAGCAGTCTGTAGTTGATTGGCTTCAGTAAGTTGCACAGGAAGGAAACTCTCTGCAATTGAAGATACCTAAGCAGAGTGTTAGAGGAAGTGCTGGCTTAAATAGGCTGAAGGAGGAGGGCCATACTTAAAGGGGCAGTAAGTTAGAGCATTACAGGACCCCCCGAGTAAGGCAGACCTCAGGGTTGCGAGGGCTTGAGAGGGTAACGTTTGTGGAAGTCAGAACGAAGACGAGGGGCTCTCAGGTCAGAGACGGGAATCCAAGAATCTTCAGACGAGTCATAACCCTTCCATCTGACTAAGTATTGGAGTCTCCCTCTACACAATCTAGAGTCCAATATTTGATCAACCTCATATTCCAAATCACCATCTATCACAACTGGAGCAGGAGGAGGAAGAGATCTCCCAGGAAACTTGTTCTCTAGGTATGGTTTAAGGAGAGAAACATGGAAGGTTGGATGAATATGGAGATGTGCTGGGAGTGTCAAGCGTACAGCATTTTGGTTTATCACCTTAGCGATGGAGTAAGGACCAATGAATAAGGCGCTGAGTTTCTTTGAAGGAGTTCCAAGTTTTAAGTTCTTGGTTGATAACCAAACCCTGTCACCAACCTTAAAAGTTGGCGGATGGCGTCGATGTAGGTCAAAGTATCGTTTTTGTCTTAACTGTGCTATTTTAATATTTGAGCGTATAACTTCGAATCCGGATTTGATGGTATTTAGGGTTTCTGTGACAGTCGGATTATAGCTGGAGTCAGGTTTTAAGAAATGAAAAGTTGGATGATAGCCATAGTTGGCATAGAAAGGCGTAAGTTTAGTAGTGGAACTGAGAGTGTTATTGAAGGAGAACTCCGCCAAAGGCAAGAATGTAGACCAGTCATCTTGTAAATGAGAACAGTAACAACGCAAGAACTGCTCCAACTACTGATTAGTCCTTTCTGAAAGTCCATTTGATTGGGGATGGTAAGCACTAGTGAAGTTGTTCTGGATGGAGAGGAGTCTACATAGCTCTCTCCAAAATTTGGAGGTAAATTGTACGCCCCTGTCAGAAGTGATGGTGCTAGGTAAACCGTGCAGACGTACAATATTTTCAATGAAAATGTGTGCAGTTTTTAGAGCAGTTGGAAGTTCGGTTAAAGGAACAAAGTGTACCATCTTAGTGAATTGATCAATAACCACCAGGATGGTGGTGTAATCTGCAGAAGGGGGTAAGTCAACCACAAAATCCATTGAAATGGAGCTCCAAGGTTTCTCTGGAATAGGTAAAGACATAAGAAGTCCTTATGGAGGAACTCTCTGTCGTTTAGAGGTTACACAAACTGTACATGTATTGATATAGTCATAAACTGTTTTGTACATATTTGGCCACCAGAAGTTCCTTTTTAGGAGTTCTAGGGTTTTGTAATGTCCAGGGTGTCCAGACAATGGGTTGTCATGTATTGTTTGGAGAATTTCAAGACGTAGCTCAGTTGGGATATATAATTTATCTTCCTTATAGAGTAACTGATCAGATCCTTTTGTAAGAGTATGCGAAGATGGAAGGGAGTGGTCATTGAGCAAAGCTTGTTTTATCCTTGAGGGAAAATCAGCTACGAGAGCTATAATCCGTTCTGTGGGTATTATAGTAGTTGTGGTGGCACAATGAGGCCTGGGAAACATCCTGGAGAGTGAGTCAGCTTTACCATTGGCACTACCTGGACGGTAGGTAATTAGATAGTTAAACCTATCAAAAAAAAGACTCCACCTAACTTGTCTAGATGACAAAGTTTTGGTGGTTTTGAGGTATTCTAGGTTACGATGGTCAGTGTAAATTAAAATGGGCAAGTCAGTGCCTTCCAATAGGTGTCTCCAGTTCTCAAGAGCGACCTTAATAGCCAGCAACTCCTTTTCAGCGATAGGGTAGTTCATTTCGGCTGATGTGCGAGTTCTAGAGTGATAGGCGACGGGATGCACTGGAGTACTGATGAAAGTCCTTTGGGAAAGTATAGCACCAATTGCGTAATCAGAGGCATCTACCTCTAATATGTACTGTAGAGTAGGGTCAGGTAATTTAAGTATAGGCTCAGAGGTGAAGGCATTTTTAAGTTTGTCAAAGGCATGTTGGGCTTCAGAGTCCCATGTGAATCCTGTAGTGGTACCAGTGAGTCTTGTTAAAGGTTTAACAATGTGCGAGTAGTTCCTTATGAATTTTCTATAGAAATTTGAGAAACCAAGGAAACGTTGTAGTGATTTCTTATCGATAGGAGTAGGCCAGTTGAGTATGGATTTAATCTTATCATCCTCCATTCGGATCTCACCCGGTGTAAGCTTATAACCTAGGAAACTGATATTTTGAGAGTGGAATGTACATTTCTCTAGCTTTGCATACAGACGGTGTGTTTGAAGCCTGGCAAGGACCCATCGGACGTGTTTAATGTGTTCTTCTTCTGAAGATGAATAGATGAGGATATCATCTAAATAGATGACGACACAAATATCCAATAGGTCTCGAAAGATATCATTAACAAAGAACTGAAAAGTGGCGGGGGCATTGCAAAGCCCAAAAGGCATCACCAAGTACTCATAGAGGCCATATCTAGTGCGGAAGGCTGTTTTCCATTCATCACCACTCTTGATTCGCACTAAGTTGTAGGCACCCCGCAGATCAAGTTTTGTGAAAATTCTGGCCTTTTGTAACCTCTCCACTAGGTCAGGAATGAGTGGAAGAGGGTACCTATTTTTTATAGTTATTTTATTCAGAAGCCTGTAATCTATAATAGGGCGAATGGTGGCATCTTTATTTCTCACAAAAAACATACCAGCCCCAGATGGAGAGGTAGACGGTCTTATAAATCCCTTGCGTAGATTATCATCTATGTAGGTCTTGAGTTGAGCGAGTTCTGGTTCGGACAAGGAGTAGACATGCCCGTAAGGAACACTAGAGCCGGGTAATAGGTCGATAGGGCAATCATAAGGACTATGGGGAGACAGGCTTTCAGCTTCCTTTTTACTGAACACATCATGGAAATCTTGGTACTGTTCAGGTAATACATTAGTAGAAGGCTGTAGTAGTAGGTGGTGCTGTAGACAGGTTTTACTGCAGTAGTCAGAGTTAAAATTCACATGTAGGCTATCCCAAGATATGGAAGGGCAATGTAGTCTCAACCAGGGTAAACCAAGAATTAAAGGGTAAAAAGGCGAAGAGATAACGTCAAAAGTTATATGTTCAGTATGTCCAGAGGTAGAGCACATTTGTAATGGTATTGTGTTATGTGTAATAGGACCATTAGGGACAAGGGAGCCATCAAAGATTCTGAGAGACACAGGAGTAGATTTCTTAACAGAAGGAATTTCATTAACTTGTAACACAGATGAATCTATGAAGTTAGCAGAGGCTCCAGAGTCAATAATTGCTTCTAGATGTAGCAGCTTTTTGTCCCACTGTACAGACACGGGAAGTGTACAATAAGCAGAATGTGGGGAGTGTGTAGAGAAACAAGATACTGAATGGAGGCAGGTACCAATAGTTTTTTTATTTAGGACTGGGCATGAGCGGACTTCATGGTCACTTGCAGCACAGTATAGGCATAGGTTTTGGAGCTTTCTCCTACGCCTTTCTTCAGATGTGAGAGGACCACGGATAACACTTTTTTCCATAGGTACAGGCGGATTGGCTTGAGGGGTTGAATCCTGGTGTGGTCTTCTCTTTCTCTTATAGAACTGTTCCAAATGGGAATGTTCTGCTCTTCTTTCCCTGAGTCTTCTATCGATGATGGTAGCTGTTTTAATAAGTTCTTCAAGAGTGGGGGGTAGCTCTGTCCTTGAGAGTTCATCCTTGAGGTTCTCAGAGAGGTTAAGTCTAAACTGGTTTCTCAGACTAATGTCATTCCACTGTGAGTCACGGGCCCATTTTTTAAATTCTATAACATAATCTTCAACGGGTCTTTTCCCTTGTTTGACTGCCCTTAGAGCAGTTTCTGCTGTGAATTGACTATCCATATCCTGGTATAATGATGACATTGCTGAGAAAAATTGTTGCAAAGAATTTAGGATTGGCTCTTGGTTTTCAATAAAGGCGTTAGCCCAGGTTCTGGCATCCCCACGTAGGTATGATATGACTGTACAAACTTTAATGTGCTCAGAATGGTAAGTTTTTGGTTTCATCATAAACAATAGAGTACATGCAATTTTAAAATCTTTAAATTGGGATCTGTCCCCAGAGAATGTATCTGGGGGGCTAATTGAGGGTTCAGGGGCCTCTGGGATGTTGTGAGTAGAGGTTAATCTTATGGAAGGAATGCAGTCCTGTATAGGAGATCATAAGAGCAGTGATTGCCAGCAGTAATTCAGTAGTTAAGGTTAAAGGCTTTTCCAGACAGCAGGAGAGGAACAATGCAGCTTCAGTGTGGAGTGTCCTGCTGTTATAGAGAAACTGAAAGTGAATCCAGAAGCAGTGAAAAAGGCTGCAGCTCCTTTAAGTTAGCAGCTGATACAGACTGAGGAGCAACAGCAGTCTGTAGTTGATTGGCTTCAGTAAGTTGCACAGGAAGGAAACTCTCTGCAATTGAAGATACCTAAGCAGAGTGTTAGAGGAAGTGCTGGCTTAAATAGGCTGAAGGAGGAGGGCCATACTTAAAGGGGCAGTAAGTTAGAGCATTACACTACCCATATTACATGTTGCTTTTTTCTTAGGATAGCTTATGTATGTCCCAGGGATATTTTAATTATTTTACAGTCTCTGTGTTTACCACCTCAATTTGAAGTTTATTCCATGAATCTATTACCCTTTCTGAAAAAAATGCTTCTTCACATTTCTCCTGAATTTGCTACCCTCTAGCTTAAGATTGTGACCCCTTGTCTTGGCATGTTTTTGTGAAAAATGCTTTCAGCTTCCACTTTATTAAGTCCCTTCAGATACTGTATTTGAAGGCTTCTATCTTGTCACCTATTTCTGTATTCTCCTCTAAACTATACATATTTAGGTCATAGAGTCTTTCTTTGATACAGTTTTATGCAGGGCATTATTATTAGTTGCAATTATTACACAAGGAAGTTTTCCCTTTATAGGACCACAAAAGTCAAAATTAAACACAAATTGTGGCATATTTTTCAGCGCATCTGCTGAAACCCACGTCGCCCATAAGTTCACCTCACACATCGGGTGAATCACATAACACACGCCGCCATATGATAAACTGCCGTAAGTCGTAAAAACTGTCAAGGTTCAGAAATGTGCGCAACTAAATATTTCTGGCGTCGCCAGTAACTTACGCCAGAATATCATATTGCATGCGTAACTAAAAAATAAGTAAAATGTTGAATTCACAAGTAAAAATCTAAACTGGAAAAAAAATGTAATTGACACGTCAAAACGCCATTCAAAACTCCTAAACCGCCTGCCCCTGGAGTATCCTAGATCCAGTCACCGCTACCATATCCTCAGGCACTCATCTGTGTGGCCACAGTTGGAGACCACAAAGTGGCATCACAGCATGAATACATACATTTCCAATGGACAGTACAGGATTGGTGTACAAAGTATGCGCCAACCAAGATTTATTTTGATTTTTGAAATGTCTCTCTACATCAATAAACACACTGCCATTCAATTAATGTCAGCCTTTGGTTGAAAGATATTCACTGACATTACCTGCAATGGATCATATTACTAAATGGTTTGTATCAAGCAGATGTGGATAAACTAATGAAAACATATTTTCGGACAACTAAAAGGTACAAGTTCTTTGTAAATTTAGTATAATGACATAATGTAAATTTAGCCCTGCATAACCCAGTGACTTTGTACAGCTAGCACAAGACAAAACACAAATGACAGGCCTTTGTAAAATTAAAATGTGGTGCATGACATATATATATATATATATATATATATATATATATATATATATATATATATATATATATATATATATATATATATATATATTTCATGCAATTAGTACAATGTGTTATACATTCCCATTGGCTGTTAATATGGATGATAATTGTATTTGTGGTAAAGATAAAATTTGCACTGAATTATGGTTGACGTGTGTTTTTTTATAAAATTGTGATTGGATGAAAAGTGTGACGCAGTTAGAATTGCAAATTAATTGTATTGCATTATGCATATGTCAGATACCTTGACTGATAATATACTTTATTAGTGACGACAACAGAAGACTCCATACAAATGTCGCTTATGGATTGTAAAACCACAAAATAAAAATTAATGAAACAAGAAGAAAGGGCGCCTCCTAGTGTAGCCAATATAAAAAAGGGCAGATATAATCAGATGTAAATTTTATACTCACAAATTGTGAAGGCAAAGATAATGCCAAGGTAAACGGTCTGAGAACTCAGCAGTGTCCCAGTTGACTGTGCACCAAATGCCTGAGGAATCAAAGTGGTCAGCTCTGAGAAATGCGTAGCGTGTTTTACTGATTGATTTTATTTGTTCATTCATTGGTTTTTATATAAAGCTCTTTTTATCTACTGAAGTCTCCTATCTTTTCATTTGATCATCAAAAAAACCTTGGAACAGTTCATTGCCGGAGTGTGTATGTGCGCTGGGCCACTGTAATATACCCAGCAGGCTGCATTAGCACTATAGTGTGCTTTCTACTGTGTGAGTATTTTTCTAAAGGGAGAAGTTAGTGGGTTATTCATTGCTAACTGATCTGCACTAGGAGTCGCCCTCTGTATATCTTCCAAAATAAAAATTAGATGTTTACCAAGCACATCAAAAATCAGGGGAAAAATATGCTTAATGAAATCATGGAGCACGGCAGCTTGGAGTCTATGCCATGCTCGTTATTTGTTATTTCTTTTGCCAATAAAAGCTACATTTCTCTTGCAAGATGTATCGAGTCCACGGATTCATCCATACTTGTGGGATATTCTCCTTCCTAACAGGAAGTTGCAAAGAGAGCACCCACAGCAGAGCTGTCTATATAGCTCCTCCCTTAGCTCCACCCCCAGTCATTCTCTTTGCCTACTCTAAGTACTAGGAAGGGTAAAGTGAGTGTGGTGACAAAAATGTTAGTTTTTATTTTCTCAAGCAAAAGTTTGTTATTTTAAATGTTACCGGTGTGTACTATTCACTCTCTGGCAGAAAAGGGATGAAGATTTCTGCAAGGAGGATGATGATCTTAGCACTTTGTAAATAAGATCCACTGCTGTTCCCACAGAGGCTGAGGAGTACAGGAAAACTTCAGTTGGGGGAACGGTTTGCATGCTAATTTGCATTGAGGTATGCTCAGTCAATTTTTTTCTAGACAGACTGTGATAATTCTAGAAAAGGCTGGCAGTATCCCCATGAGGGAAGGGTAAGCTGTATTTTGATACTTAGTAGAGAATCCAGGCTTGCATAAAGGGCTCAGTTGTTACTGGTGACACTTGTAGAAAAAATGATTTTTTATTGAAAGATTAACGTTTTTTGAGGGACTTTGAGGGCTCAATTATGGCTTATTAAGGGTCATTAACCCACATGGCTAGTTTAGAAACACTTTGGTGTGTTTCTTTTAGGCCCCACTAACATCGAGTGAGGTGGGAGGGGCCTATTTTCACGCCTCAGTTGCGCAGTTTCTTTTACACAGAAGACATCCAGCTGCTTCTCCAGAGGGTTCTGCTGTGCTTGAGGGCCTAAAGGAAGCTTTTTACCCACAAATCTATCCCTAAGGGCAGGTAGGCGCCACAGCAGAGCTGTGGCAAGGTGATAAACGTTTTTATACCGGTTTTTGACGTTTTGTCAATCTGGTTTTTACATTAAGGGGTTAATCGTTTATTTGTCTGGTGGTGCAATCTTACTAAGGCTTTAGGTTTCCACTGTAAAAAGTTTGAAAAGTTTATTGCATTTTTACACTGTTTTGCAGAGTTTGCATCTTTTTTTCTCTTAAAGGCACAGTACTGTTTTTTTCTAAGTATTTTTTAACTTTGAATAAAGTGTTTTCCAAACTTGCTTGTGTCATTACTAGCCTGTTTAACATGTCTGACATCAAGGAAACTCCTTGTTCAATGTGTTTAGAATCCATTGTGGAACCCTCTCTTAGAATGTGTCCCACTTGCACTGATATATCTATTCATTTTAAAGAGCATATTATAGCACTTAAAAATATAACAATAGATGATTCTCAGACTGAAGGAAATGAGGTTATGCCATCTAGCTCTCCCCAAGTGTCACAACCAGTAACGCCCGCACAAGTGTCGCCCAGTACCTCTAGTGCGTCAAATTCGTTTACTTTACAAGACATGGCCACAGTTATGAATACAACCCTCACAGAGGTTTTATCTAAACTGCCTGGGTTACAAGGAAAGCGTGACAGCTTTGGGTTAAGAACAAATGCTGAGCCTTCTGACGCTTTAGTAGCCGTATCCGATATATACCCTCACAATGTTCTGAAGTAGGGGTAAGGGATTTGCTGTCTGAGGGAGAGATTTCTGATTCAGGGAAGACGCTCCCTCAGACAGATTCTGATATGACGGCCTTTAAATTTAAGCTTGAACACCTCCGCTTGTTGCTCAGGGAGGTATTAGTGACTCTGGATGATTGTGACCCTATAGTGGTCCCAGAGAAATTGTGTAAAATGGACAAATACTTAGAGGTTCCTGTTTACACTGATGTTTTTCCAGTCCCTAAGAGGATTGCGAATATTGTTACTAAGGAGTGGGATAGACCAGGTATACCATTCGCTCCCCCTCCTGTTTTTAAGAAAATGTTTCCCATATCTGACACCATGCAGGACTCGTGGCAGATGGTTCCTAAGGTGGAGGGAGCTATTTCTACTCTCGCCAAGCGTACTACTATACCTATCGAAGATAGTTGTGCTTTCAAAGATCCTATGGATAAAAAATTAGAGGGTCTCCTAAAGAAAATTTTTGTTCATCAAGGTTTTCTTCTCCAACCTATTGCGTGCATTGTTCCTGTAACTACTGCAGCTGCTTTCTGGTTTGAGGCTCTAGAGGAGGCTTTTCAGATGGAGACTCCATTAGAGGATATTATGGATAGAATTAAGTCCCTTTAGTTGGCTAATTCTTTCATTACAGATGCCGCTTTTCAACTGGCTAAATTAGCGACAAAGAATTCAGGTTTTGCCACTTTAGCTTGCAGAGCGTTATGGCTTAAGTCCTGGTATGCTGATGTGTCATCAAAATCTAAACTTTTGAACATCCCTTTCAAAGGAAAGACCTTATTCGGGCCTGAACTGAAAGAGATTATTTCAGACATCACTGGAGGGAAAGGCCATGCCCTCCCTCAGGATAAAACAAATAAGATGAGGACCAAACAAAATAATTTTCGTTCCTTTTGGAACGTCAAAGGTGGTCCCACTTCAGCTTCCCCTGCTGCAAAGCAAGAGGGGAATTTCGTCCATTCCAAGTCAGTCTGGAGACCTAACTAGGCTTGGAACAAGGTTAAACAGGCCAAGAAGCCTGCAGCTGCCTCCAAGACAGCATGAAGGGGTAGCCCCCGATCCGGGACCGGATCTAGTAGGGGGCAGACTCTCTCTCTTCACTCAGGCTTGGGCAAGAGATGTTCACGACTCCTGGGCTTTAGAGATTGTGTCCCAGGGATATCTTCTGGACTTCAAAGACTCCCCTCCAAGGGGGAGATTTCACATTTCTCAATTGTCTGCAAACCAGACAAAGAGAGAGGCGTTCTTATGCTGTGTAGAAGACCTACATACCATGGGAGTGATCCGCCCAGTTCCAAATGCAGAACAAGGGCTAGGGTTTTACTCAAACCTGTTTGTGGTTCCCAAAAAAGAGGGAACTTTCAGACCAATCTTGGATCTCAAAATTCTAAACAAATTCCTCAGAGTACCATCATTCAAGATGGAGACTATTCGGACTATTCTGCCTCTGATCCAGGAGGGTCAATATATGACTACTGTGGACTTAAAGGATGCGTATCTGCACATCCCTATTCACAGAGATCATCATCAATTCCTCAGATTCGCCTTTCTGGACAGGCATTACCAGTTTGTGGCCCTTCCCTTCAGGTTGGCCACGGCTCCCAGAATTTTCACAAAGGTGCTAGGGTCCCTTTTGGCGGTTCTAAGACCGCGGAGCATAGCAGTGGCGCCTTATCTAGACGACATCTTAACTCAAGCGTCGACTTTCCAGCTAGCCAAAAATCACATGGACATTGTGTTGGCTTTTCTGAGATCTCATGGGTGGAAGGTGAACATAAAAAAGAGTTCTCTCTTCCCTCTCACAAGAGTTTCCTTCCTAGGGACTCTGATAGACTCGGTAGAAATGAAAATTTTTCTGACAGAGGTCAGAAAATCAAAACTCTTAACCACCTGCCGAACTCTTCATTCCATTCCTCGGCCATCAGTGGCTCAGTGTATGGAGGTAATCGGTCTTATGGTAGCGGCAATGGACATAGTTCCTTTTGCCCGCCTACACCTCAGACCACTGCAACTATGCATGCTCGAACAGTGGAATGGGGATTATGCAGATTTATCTCCCCAAATACATCTGGATTACAAGACCAGAGATTCTCTTCTCTGGTGGTTGTCTCAGGACCACCTGTCTCAGGGAATGTGTTTCCGCAGGCCAGAGTGGCTCATATTAACGACAGATGCCAGCCTACTGGGCTGGGGTGCAGTCTGGAACTCCCTGAAAGCACAGGGCTTATTGTCTCAGGAGGAAACTCTCCTCCCAATAAACATTCTAGAACAGAGAGCGATATTCAATGCGCTTCAAGCGTGGCCTCAGCTAGCAACGGCGAAATTCATCAGATTTCAGTCGGACAACATCACGACTGTAGCTTATATCAATCATCAAGGAGGAACATGGAGTTCTCTAGCGATGATGGAGGTAACCAAAATAATCTGATGGGTGGAGACTTACTCTTGCCATCTTTCAGCAATCCATATCCCAGGGGTAGAGAACTGGGAGGCGGATTTCCTAAGTCGCCAGACTTTTGATCCGGGGGAGTGGGAGCTCCATCCGGAAGTGTTTGCCCAGCTGACTCAGCTATGGGGCACACCAGAATTGGATCTGATGGTGTCCCGTCAGAACGCCAAGCTTCCTTGTTACGGGTCCAGGTCCCGGGATCCCCAGGCAGTACTGATAGATGCTCTAGCAGTGCCCTGGTCCTTCAACCTGGCCTATGTATTTCCACCGTTTCCTCTCCTTCCACGTCTGGTTGCCAGAATCAAGCAGGAGAGAGCTTCAGTGATTTTGATAGCACCTGCGTGGCCACGCAAGACTTGGTATGCAGACCTGGTGGACATGTCATCTGTTCCACCGTGGACTCTGCCTTCTAATCCAAGGTCCATTCAAATATCCAAATCTAAATTCTCTGCGTCTGACTGCTTGGAGATTGAACGCCTGATTTTATCAAAGCATGGTTTCTCTGAGTCAGTCATTGATACCCTGATTCAAGCTAGAAAGCCTGTCACCAGGAAAATCTATCATAAGATATGGCACAAATATCTTTATTGGTGTGAATCCAAGGGTTACTTATGGAGTAAGATTAGGATTCCTAGAATATTGTCTTTTCTCCAAGAAGGATTGGAGAAGGGATTATCAGCTAGTTCCTTAAAAGGACAGATGTCTGCTTTGTCTATTCTTTTACACAAATGTCTGGCAGATGTCCCAGATGTTCATGCGTTTAGTCAGGCTTTAGTCAGAATCAAGCCTGTATTTAAACCTGTTGCTCCGCCATGGAGCCTAAAGTTAGTTCTTAAATTTCTTCAAGGGGTTCCGTTTGAATCTATGCATTCCATAGATAATAAGCTTCTATCTTGGAAAGTTCTTTTTTTAGTAGCTATCTCTTCGGCTCGAAGAGTTTCTGAGTTATCTGCTTTATAGTGTGACTCACCTTATCTGGTTTTCCATGCAGATAAGGTGGTTTTGCATACCAAACCTGAATTCCTTCCTAAGGTTGTTTCTGATAGGAATATCAATCAGGAGATTGTTGTTCCTTCGCTGTGTCCTAATCCTTCTTCAAAGAAGGAACGTCTGTTGCACAATCTTGATGTGGTTCATGCTTTAAAGTTCTACTTACAAGCAACTAAAGATTTCCGTCAAACATCTTAATTGTTTGTTGTTTATTCTGGTAAGCGGAGAGGTCAAAAGGCTACGGGTACCTCTCTTTCTTTTTGGCTGAAAAGCATCATCCGTTTGGCTTATGAGACTGCTGGCCAGCAGCCTCCTGAAAGGATTACTGCTCATTCTACGAAAGCAGTGGCTTCCACATGGGCTTTTAAAAATGAGACTTCTGTTGAACAGATTTGTAAGGCGATGACTTGGTCTTCGCTTCATACTTTTTCCAAATTTTCCAAATTCAATACTTTTGCTTCTTCTGAGGCTATTTTTGGGAGAAAGGTTCTACAAGCAGTGGTTCCACTTCCTTCCATTTAAGGTACCTGTCTTGTCCCTCCCTTCACCCGTGTCCTAAAGCTTTGGTATTGGTATCCCACAAGTATGGATGAATCCGTGGACTCGATACATCTTGCAAGAGAAAACAGAATTTATGCTTACCTGATAAATTTCTTTCTCTTGCGATGTATCGAGTCCACGGCCCGCCCTGTCTATTTTAGACATGTAGTATATTTTTCTTTATAAAAACTTCAGTCACCTCTGCACCCTATAGTTTCTCCTTTTTCTTCCTAGCCTTTGGTCGAATGACTGGGGGGTGGAGCTAAGGGAGGAGCTATATAGACAGCTCTGCTGTGGGTGCTCTCTTTGCCACTTCCTGTTAGGAAGGAGAATATCCCACAAGTATGGATGAATCCGTGGACTCAATACATCGCAAGAGAAAGAAATTTATCAGGTAAGCATTAATTCTGTTTTTACAATCTTATACCTGCCCCGCTGTTTTGATGCAATGCAATCATGACCACTAACATTATTGGGACTGTCTTGAGTTATGCTTACATCCAATGATTCTAGCAGAGGCTTACTTCCTCCCTTAGGCCCTATTGAAACTGAATGAACGCAGCAATTTTCCCTGGTTTTGGTAATGGAGAAACTCACACTTCCTATGCACTCCTAATTGAACACTGTTGTGTAACCTTATTAATTAAAATATGTCAGTGCTACAAATATTTAAATAAATGTTCCAAATGATAATACATCTATCTTTGTTTTAATAATAACAAACAACTTACACCATTTATGTGTTTGCAGTTTGATTTAAAGCAGCTGCATTATATATCTATTTATATATAAATAATTGAACACTGTTGTGTAACCTTATTAATTAAAATATGTCAGTGCTACAAATATTTAAATAAATGTTCCAAATGATAATACATCTATCTTTGTTTTAATAATAACAAACAACTTACACCATTTATGTGTTTGCAGTTTGATTTAAAGCAGCTGCATTATATATCTATTTATATATAAATTAAAATTTATAGTAAGATGTGGGCAATAATTTTAATACAATTCCCTCTAAACACATCCCAAGTAGTGGCCTTTGTATTTACAAGGAGGTGACTTCTTTGTGCTATATAGCAAATTTAAGAGTAAAAACCCCATTCTAGATCAGCATGTTGATTACATGAACATATTTGTGTGCGCACAATGTGAATACTTTTGGATCATTGCCCACGTAATTGCTGTCTAAACAGTTGTTTGGCTGCAAACTAGATATTGCCACCACCATGGGTAACATGATGTAATCATAATGTGCGCACATATTCATGTAGTAGTCTCCAACATGACGTTTGCTCAGTATACTAGTTTCAGTAGCCGTGTTCTGAGTTACCCATGTTTTAGGGTGTGCATATGGTATGCACACTTATATTGATGCTGGAGATCACTATTGCTGTTCCCCTCTGCACACCCTGCAGAATGTATAAGTCATAAGTGTCTAGAAAAACATTGGGCTGAGATGTCAACCCTAGGCTTACTCCAGTGATCATTGTAAACTGTGCTAAAGATGTAAATCCAATTAAAGTGACCGTTGTCCTTTCTTGTGCTGACCCTATAATAAAATTTTGTATATGCATATGCACATGGTAGATGTATTAATATGCAATTGTTCTACGTGGTTTTCCAACGATTATAGTCACCATTTTAATGAATTAGTCTGTTTTAATTGAAAAAAACTTGCTCATATACCTCAATTAACAACGTCAGCAGCCAAAGCAGATCTTCGAACGAGTAAGTGGTGTAGCAAGAACATGATATTGTAAAAAATCCCCTTAAGATAATATATGCTAAACCATAAATAGTGCAAGCAAGTTATGTTTCTACCTTCAACGTGTAATCCCACTACAAAACACCATGCGTAAAGTTCGCAATAGCAAAATCTCGCCATCGCAATCTACGGCTTCGCATAAACGCTATTTTATGCTCTTTCATGATTCAAATAGAGCATGCAGTTTAAAACAATGTTCTAATTTACTTCTATTATCATTTTTTGTTCTCTTGCTACCTTTTGTTGAAAAGCAGGGAGGTATGGAACACTATATGGCAGCATTTTTGCAAGAATGTTATCCATTTGCAAGACCACTAGATGGCAGCACTAGTTCCTGCCATGTAGTGATCCAGATGCCTACCTAAGTATTTCTTCAACAAAGAATTTCATGGGAACAAAACAAATTTGATAATAGTAAATTACAAACATTTTTAAAATTGTATGCTCTGTCTGAATCACAAAAGAAAATGTTTGGGTTTCATATCCCTTTAATGTTTCTGCTTAAGAATTCCTAGGAAATTCTTTTTTAACCCCTTAATGACAAGTGACGTACCAGGTACGTCCTGCAAAAACTTGCAGTTAGTGACAATGGACGTACCTGGTACGTCACTTGTCTAAGAGAGTGCTGGAAGCGATCGCAATCGCTTCCAGCAGCTCTCAGGGTATTGCAGTGATGCCTCGATATTGAGGCATCCTGCAATACCCTTAGAAAGCATCCGATGCAGAGAGAGCCACTCTGTGGCCCTCTCTGCACCGGTAGCGATGCGGCCGGTTCGTTGGTGGGTGGGAGCGCAACTGGGAGGCGGGTGGGCGGCCCATCGCTACCCGGCATCCGGCTCCTGTTAGTGCAATGTGCACGCCGGGTGCCGGGAGCGTGCGGGGGCGCGCATGCGCGTGCGCGTGCGCGCGCGGGTGCGCGCGCACGCCCGCGATCACCTACCCACACTGACACCAATGAGTGGGAAGAGGGGGGGAAATATATATATATGAGGATCTGGGAGGGGGAGGGGGTTGGGGTATTGTGGGGGGCTGCTACACTACAGAAAAAAATAAATTAGTAATAAAAAATAATTAAAAACACTTTTTTGGGGGGCAAATTGGGTACTGGCAGACAGCTGCCAGTACCCAAGATGGCGGCAATTAGGTAGGGGAGAGGGTTAGATTGCTGGGGGGGGGGGATCATGGAGGTTGGGGCTAAGGCAGGAGTCCATCACAGCTAAAACATTTTATTTTTTTTTATTAAAAAAAATAAAAACTCCTTTTATTTAGTACTGGCAGACTTTCTGCCAGTACTTAAGATGGCGGGGACAATTGTGGGGTGGGGGAGGGAAGAGAACTGTTTGGGAGGGATCAGGGGGTGGGATGTGTCAGGTGGGAGGCTGATCTCTACCCTAAAGCTAAAATTAACCCTGCAAGCTCCCTACAAGCTACCTAATTTAACCCCTTAACTGCTGGGCATAATTTACGTGTGGTGCGCAGCAGCATTTAGCGGCCTTCTACTTACCAAAAAGCAACCACAAAGCCATATAAGTCTGCTATTTCTGAACAAAGGGGATCCCAAAGAAGCATTTACAACCATTTGTGCCTTAATTGCAGAAGCTGTTTGTAAATAATTTCAGTGGGAAACCTAAAGTTTGTGACAAAATTTGTGAAAAAGTGAACTTTTTTTTTATTTGATGACATTTGGCGGTGAAATGGTGGCATGAAATATACCAAAATGGGCCTAGATCAATACTTTGGGTTGTCTTCTAAAAAAAAATATATACATGTCAAGGGATATTCAGGGATTCCTGACAGATATCAGGGTTCCAATGTAACTAGCGCTAATTTTGAAAAAAAGTTGTTTGGAAATAGCAAAGTGCTACTTGTATTTATGGCCCTATAACTTGCAAAAAAAGTAAAGAAGATGTAAACATTGGGTATTTCTAAACTCAGGACAAAATTTAGAAACTATTTAGCATAGGTGTTTTTTGGTGATTGTAGATGTGTAACAGATTTTGGGGGTCAAAGTTAGAAAAAGTGTGTTTTTTTCAATTTTTTCCTCATATTTTATATTTTTTTTTATAGGAAATTATAAGATATGATGAAAATAATGGTATCCTTAGAAAGTCCATTTAATGGCGAGAAAAACGGTATATAATATGTATGGGTACAGTAAATGAGTAAGAGGAAAATTACAGCTAAACACAAACACTGCAGAAATGTAAAAATAGCCATTGTCATTAAGGGTAAGAAAATTGAAAAATGGTCCGGTCATTAAGGGGTTAAAGGTGATTTTTGAAACTGACTAATATTATGTTAATTAGATTGCTTTGATATTTTGCTACAATGTGGCTGTGAAAGAGAGCACTGTGGAGAGATGTTTTAGGAGATAAATTTAAAGGGACACTGTGCCCACATTTTTTCTTTTGTGATTCAGATAGAGCATGCAATTTTAAGCAACTTTCTAATTTACTTCTATTATCAATTTTTCTTTGTTCTCTTGATATCTTTATTTGAAAAAGAAGGCATCTAAGCTGAGGAGCCAGCAAATGTGTGGTTCAGAACCATGGACAGCAATTGTTTATTGGTGCTGCCCAATCAGCAAGGACAACCCAGGTTGTTCACCAAAAATAGGCCGTCATCTAAACTTAAATTCTTGCTTTTCATATAAACATACCAAGAGAATGAAGAAAATGTGATAATAGGAGTACATTAGAAAGTTGCTTCAAATTGCATGCTCTATCTGAATCACAAAAGAAAAAATTTGGGTACAGTGTCCCTTTAAGCAGACTACACAAGATAGCAGGAAAAGAGTAAACAGCATTAAAAGTTAAAAGCATTTAAAATTTTCATGACTTTGCTGAAAGATTTCTGTAGAGAAAACAAAATTGGAAAAAGCTAAATCAGGTATTGTACTGAATATATCACTGATGATTCTCTAAAAAATATATAAAAGAATAGTCTGCATTAAAGTGTTTTTGCTTATGTTATTTTGTGGTGTATATAAAATAAATTATTATTGGTTTGTATCCTGTGAGATTAACACCAACAAAATATATTTCCATTTGTAGACACATTGAACAAATACAATAATGAATGCTGTTTACCACTAGGTGGCACTCTTGTTCCATACATTTTCCCCAGTGCATTTAGGGCAATGAGTAATGTGCGTTTAATGTTTGCAGTCACATACAAATAAAGGAAAATAACAGAAAACTGCATAGCCTTAAGAAAAGGTCATGTTTCCAAACTCTTTTTTTCTGTAAATAGCATTGTGCAACATATGGGGCCAGATTACAAGTGGAGTGCTAATTAACACTCCCGTTCAAGCATTAATTGCGCTAGAATTAAGCTTTTTGCGCTCATCAGGTTGCACTTGTATTATGAGTTGAAAGTAACACTTGCGCGCTAACCCGACTAGCGCAAATAGCCAAACTTACAATATCGTGTGCGCGTTCACGTATTCCCCCATAGAAACCAATGGAGAAAAAAAATCTAAAAATAACCTAACACCCCACTCTCGTGCAAACCCGGTCGCATATTCTCATTTGCGCTAACCTGACATGAAAATACGAATATTTCACATTCCAGTGTTCTTCACATAGAAGAATATGTTCTATTTTTTCATAAATAAATATTTCTACATATATATGATGGGGTTTTTTTGCTACAATATATACCTATACATATATATATATATATATATATATATATATATATATATATATATATATATATATATATATATATATATATATATATATATATATATATATATATATTCATACATACATGATTATATGTAGGTTTAGATATATACAGATTTACAGGGTCAGAAAGAAGTATCACTCCTTTTTCATGAGTTTGTAATCTATATCAAATCTTTTATTACAAAATAAATAAGCATAATATGTAAAATAACACAACCACACTCTTATGACATTAGAAAAAAGTGCTTTACTTCTACAAGCTCATGAAAAAGGGAAGTACTTCCACCTGACCCTATATATATGGATATCTATTTATAAACATAGAACATTATCTGCTATGTGCAGAACATTGGAATGTGAAATATTTACAGTAAATACACAGTGTAACACTTAATTAAAAATTAATATTGCATAAATATGATTTTACATATTTTCATCTACTTAATAGCAAAGGGCTCCAATCCACTTATATCTACTGTATATATATATATATATATATATATATATATATATATATATATATATATATATATATATATATATATATAACTTATACTTATATCTATGTATATATCTAAATATGTGTACATACAGTATGTATCTATGCGTTTATATGTGTATACAGTACATGTCTGAAAATACATTTCTACTCATATAAATATATAAATATATATATATATATATATATATATATATATATATATATATATATATATATATACAGTATATACATACATATACATCATTAGACATGTATATGTACTGTATGTATCTCAATGTTAAAGCCATTTGCAGCCTTTTTTGTTCTAACACCTGAGACTTTATATCTTTGAGGCCTTATAACTTTTGTGTTCAATATATTTATGTAATAATTGTTATTAGATGGTGCTATTATGAGTGTAACTGTACTTGTTAATGTGTTTTCTGCAACTTTCTTGTTTTGTGATACAGTTAACCAAAGTTCTGAAGTTGCAGTAATCGGTTTAGCATAAATCGCGATTCTATTCAAGAGATCGCGTTTACTTTTAACTTGTAATACGAGCGATAAGCCCGACAAGTGCCTACACCCGTGATAACTCTTTTATCGCTTTGCATGCAAACATTTGCAGCCACTCGTAATCTGACCCATTGGGGCATATTTATCAAGCTCCGTATGGACCTTGATGCTCCGTGTTTCTGGCGAGCATGCAGGCTCGCCAGAAACAGCAGTTATGAAGCAGCGGTCACAAAGACCGCTGCTCCATAACCTGTCCGCCTGCTCTGAGCAGGCGGACAGACATCCCCGGAAATCAAACCGATCGAGTACGATCGGGTTGATTGACACCCCCCTGCTGGCGGCCGATTGGCCGCGAGTCTGTAGGGGGCGGCGTTGTACCAGTAGCTCCCATGAGCTGCTGGTGCAATGATGAATACGGCGAGCGTATTGCTCGCCGTATTCAGCGAGGTCTGGCGGACCTGATCCGCAGTGTCGGATCAGGTCCGCCAGACCTTCATACATATGCCCCATTGTGTTTTATGATTAAAAAAATTGTCATGTTTTAAATGGAAATGTATGCTTGCATATTTTAAAAATATTTATTGTATTGTATTCCAGCCAGTGTATGCTTCTGTGATGTTTGACAGGCGCATATATAGTCACCTCTTATAGGAGAATCACATCAATATTATTGAAACACGTATATATAGTCTTTTGCCATCTTCAGTCCAAATAACCCTACACTAAACAATTTATATTGCATAATTACCATTATCATCACTCAGACAAACTGTAATGAGACTTCAATTATTGTAGGGTCAAAGCTCACTTATACCCTGAGGTTTAAACATGTTGAATTATTGATCATATTATTCTAATCAATAAAATATGTAATGCACTATGGTTTATGAAAAGTATCAAATAGCTTATGCTACACATATTGATTATAGCTACAATGGTGTATGTTAGTTCTTCATAAGTGGTTATGAATGATTCATGTTTTTTATAGAATAAGTCTCTCTCTCTCTTTCTCTGTCTCTCCCACTCTCTCTTTCTCTCTCTCTTTCTCTCTCTCTTTCTCTCTCTCTCTCTCTCTCTCTCTCTCTCTCTCTCTCTCTCTCTCTCTCTCTCTCTCTCTCTCTCTCTCTCTCTCTCTCTCTCTCTCTCTCTCTCACTCTCTCTTTCTCTCACTCTCTCTTTCTCACCCTCCCCCCCCCCCTCTCTCTCTCTCTCTCTCTCTCTCTCTCTCTCTCTCTTTCTTTCTCTATTTCTCTCTCTCTCTTTTTATTTCTCTCTCTCTTTCTCTCTCTTTCGCTCTCTCTCTCTCTATTTCTCTATGTCTCTCTCTCGCTCTCTCTCTCTGTGTTTCTCTTTCTCTATATGTAATGCACTATGGTTTATGAAAAGTATCAAATAGCTTATGCTACACATATTGATTATAGCTACAATGGTGTATGTTAGTTCTTCATAAGTGGTTATGAATGATTCATGTTTTTTTTTTATAGAATAAGTCTCTCTCTCTCTCTCTCTCTCTCTCTCTCTCTTTCTCTGTCTCTCCCACTCTCTCTTTCTCTCTCTCTTTCTCTCTCTCTTTCTCTCTATTTCTATCTCTCTCTCTCTCTCTCTCTCTCTCTCTCTCACTCTCTCTTTCTCACCCTCCCCCCCCCTCTCTCTCTTTCTCTCTCTCTCTCTCTCTCTCTCTTTCTTTCTCTATTTCTCTCTCTCTCTCTTTTTATTTCTCTCTCTCTTTCTCTCTCTTTCTCTCTCTCTCTCTCTATTTCTCTATGTCTCTCTCTCGCTCTCTCTCTCTGTGTTTCTCTTTCTCTATTTCTCTCTCTCCTTTAATTCCTACCTTTTCCTTTTATTTTCTCCTTGTCCTCCCCTTTTCTATCTTTTAATTTTTTCCTACTTTTCTTTTCAATAAAATTAATTTAAAACAGTCAGTTTGGTCAAACACAAAAAAATTACCTGGTAGCAGTCCATACATTATATATCGATTTCTTGTCTGAACGATCGCAAAATGTTTTTCAAACACAAATGCCAGATATGACCATTGCCTTTAGATTTTTTTTTGTGTTTTGAGAAAATAAATGCTTAACTGTACATTACATTTTATTTATCAAGACTCCAGAGTTACTTTTTATTGATATAATATTATTGATTTATTTTAGATATTTAAAAGGTCATTACCTACAGAAAAAGTCTATATGTGGCCACATTTCAGCAATTCTATAGATTTTCAGTATACATCTCATAGTCTAGATACTCTTGATTAGGGAACTGCATAAAATATACCATCAGGTACTTATAAAACAAGATAATTGCCATTAAAAGTACTAAAAAAGCATTAAAATTGCCAGTTTGTAAAACAATTAGTCCATAGTTGCTATTTATTTAGTTTTGACATTTGATTTTGCCTTACTTAAGGTGAGGTTATCTTCTCTGTCACAAATAAAGTTTCATACTATCATAATAGAAAATATACACAACAAATAAACAACTTACACCTTGTCCCCAACAATAGAAATTGAAGATAATATTTTAGTAATTTGCCATATTTGTAGCCCATCCTCCGTCAACTATTCCAATGCATTCAATTATATTTTAGTCCTTCATAAATGCTTTAGTTAAAGGAACAATAAAATCTAAATTAAACTGCCATGATTTAGAAAGAGAGTATGTAATTACCAATGAAATTACCAAATTTGCTTTGTTCTCTAAGTATCCTCAAGATCAGCAATGCATTACTGGGAGCCAGCTACTGACTGGTGGCTGCACATAAATGCCTCCTATAATTAGCTCACAATATGTGGTTAGCTAGCTCCCAGTTGTGCATTGCTCTTTCTATAACAAAGGACAAAACACAATGGTTTTGTTTACTTAAAGCCCACAGCTGCAAACAGGTTTTCAATAGAAAATCTCCAGAAAAAGGACTTTTTGTGTGTTAAGTACCTGATTTTAAAACAGACTACTTGTAAGTCACCCAGAACTGACAAATAAAATAGCCCTTTCACACCTTTTAAAAGTACATTGTACACTAGATTTTTATTTGCATAAATATTTTGTAGATGATCCATTTATATAGCCCATCTGGTAGTGTTTTATACAAATGTATAGTTTTGCTTGTTTTTTAATAACATTGTTCTGATTTTTAGACTCCTAACCAAGCCCCACAGTGCCAGATGTATACACGGGTTTAGTGACTCCTACTGGCTCCGTTTTATGTTATCTGTCTTTTCATACGCAGGGAAGGGCGGAGGGGGGAGTGTCTGCTCTTCTTGTTTACCCAGACCCTTTCAGTGGGTGTCCAAGACTACCTCATCAACAATGCTAAAGTAGGAGCTTCTAAGTAAGTTTTTAAAAGGTTTTATACTGGATTTTTAGATCAGTATATGTGCATATTCTTTTTTAGAGTAGTGTCTATTACATGCAATTGGTGTATACTGTCCCTTTAAGGTTACAGGAAAGTTCTATTCTTTAACTCCTTTGTTCTGATTCAGTCCTTATGATGAGCCTACTGGAAAGTCACATCACAATTGCATAGGCTGCATAAAGTGCACAGGACACACATTTACATATGAATTTACATATGAATAGCTTCATATACATGTATATGTGTCTTGAGTACATGATATCCTGTTCAACTAAGGGGATCTGTAGGAAAAGTCACATTAGGGCCCCAACATCTACAAATGGTGTACAGGGAGTGCAGAATTATTAGGCAAATGAGTATTTTGACCACATCATCCTCTTTATGCATGTTGTCTTACTCCAAGCTGTATAGGCTCGAAAGCCTACTACCAAGACTGATTTTTCTAAGGTTTTATGGACTGATGAAATGAGAGTGAGTCTTGATGGGCCAGATGGATGGGCCCGTGGCTGGATTGGTAAAGGGCAGAGAGCTCCAGTCTGACTCAGACACCAGCAAGGTGGAGGTGGAGTACTGGTTTGGGCTGGTATCATCAAAGATGAACTTGTGGGGCCTTTTCGGGTTGAGGATGGAGTCAAGCTCAACTCCCAGTCCTACTGCCAGTTTCTGGAAGACACCTTCTTCAAGCAGTGGTACAGGAAGAAGTCTGCATCCTTCAAGAAAAACATGATTTTCATGCAGGACAATGCTCCATCACACGCGTCCAAGTACTCCACAGCGTGGCTGGCAAGAAAGGGTATAAAAGAAGAAAATCTAATGACATGGCCTCCTTGTTCACCTGATCTGAACCCCATTGAGAATCTATGGTCCATCATCAAATGTGAGATTTACAAGGAGGGAAAACAGTACACCTCTCTGAACAGTGTCTGGGAGGCTGTGGTTGCTGCACGCAATGTTGATGGTGAACAGATCAAAACACTGACAGAATCCATGGATGGCAGGCTTTTGAGTGTCCTTGCAAAGAAAGGTGGCTATATTGGTCACTGATTTGTTTTTGTTTTGTTTTTGAATGTCAGAAATGTATATTTGTGAATGTTGAGATGTTATATTGGTTTCACTGGTAAAAATAAATAATTGAAATGGGTATATATTTGTTTTTTGTTACGTTGCCTAATAATTATGCACAGTAATAGTCACCTGCACACACAGATATCCCCCTAAAATAGCTATAACTAAAAACAAACTAAAAACTACTTCCAAAACTATTCAGCTTTGATATTAATAAGTTTTTTTGGGTTCATTGAGAACATGGTTGTTGTTCAATAATAAAATTAATCTTCAAAAATACAACTTGCCTAAAAATTCTGCACTCCGTGTATAATAATCTTTTTATTTAAGTTTTAATCTAAGTCACACCCAGACTTATGTGTTTGTCGCTAACAGTTCAGGCATCTTCATAACCAAGCTTTAAAACAGGATTTCACAATTGGGACTTCCATAGGAACCTGAAGCAACCCGTTTCCATCCGCACCACTGCTAAACATCTGGATACCAAGTGTACGTTGGCATAATGGGCATACTAGTCACGGTTTTTCAATCACAATATATAATCACTTGTTTTTTTTACAATATTTATTAGTAATTTTTTTCAATCACCATTTCCTTTTTGGCATGATTTGAAAACAAGATGGTGACCAAAGGTTTCTATTGATAGAATTAAAATATTTTTTTAAACTGGATTTTAAAAGTACTGAAACTTTAAAGCGTGGAGCTGCTCCACTACAACATGGTATCTGCCTAGAAGACTTTTATTCGAGATTGTGCCTTTGTGACCGGGTTTTATAGTGGAATTTATGGAATAAGATTGCTGTCAAAAAGGCAAGCGTGTATGATTCTTTATCATTGTACATATTTCGTGACATGCAAATACAAATTTAAATTTTCAAATACAATTTTTTTTTGTGGAAATACAGGTAGCCCTCAGTTTACGCCGGTTTATAATGTAAGTCAATGGGAAGTGAGGAAGTTAGGTTCCAGGCCCCTCTCAAAATTGTCATAAGTAACACCTAATACATTATTTTTAAAGCTTTGAAATGAAGACTTTACATGCTAAACAGCATTATAAAGCTAATAAAATAATTACACAACACAGAATATATAATTAAACTAAGTTAAAAGAACAAAAACATTTGCTAAACAGCATTATAAACCTAATAAAATAATCACACAACACAGGCCTCTAGTTATCAAGCCGTCGGCTTTGTTGCATTCGACGGCACCAATACGCTTGCCTAAGATCGCCTAACATCGCTGCCGCGGCCCTGAATACGTTTGCCAAAATTATCAAGAAAGCTGTCAAAAAGCTGCGCACCAATTACGGAGCAATGAGCAGTGGACTGTTGTTAACTAACAGTCATCGATCTCACTGCTAATCGGCTTATTCGCAGCTTTCTTGGTACCCTGTCACTAAACACCCACACTATACTATACTGTTTTACCCCCTATACCGCCGCTCCTGGAGCCCACCACAACTAAATAAATTGTTTAACCCCTAAACGGCTGCTCCTGGACCCTACCCCAACGAAATAAATTGTTTAACCCCTAAACCGCCACTCCCGGAGCCCACCGCCACCTACATTATATGTATTAACACCTAAACCGCCGCTCCTGAACCCCACCGCAACTAAATAAAGTGTTTAACCCCTAAACCGCCGCTCAAGGAACCCCGCCGCCACCTAAATTAAATTTTTTAACCCCTAATCTGACCCCCCTACACCGCCGCCACCAACATTAAATTTATTAACCCCTAATCTGACCCCCCTACACTGCCGCCACCTACATTAAATTTATTAATCCCTAAACCTAAGTCTAACCCTAACCCTAACACCCCCTAACTTAAATATAATTTAAATTAATCTAAATAAATATTCCTATCATGAAATAAATTATACCTATTTAAGAATAAATACTTACCCCCTAAATAAACCCTAAGATAGCTACAATATAACTAATAGTTACATTGTAGCTATTTTAGGATTTATTTTTATTTTACAGGCAAGTTTGTATTTATTTTAACTAGGTAGAATAGTTATTAAATAGTTATTAACTATTTAATAACTACCTAGTTAAAATAAATACAAAAGTACCTGTAAAATAAAACCTAACCTAAGTTACAATTACACCTAACACTACACTATAATTAAATTAATTAAATAAATTAACTACAATGAAATACAATTAATTAAAATTAAATAAAATTAACTGAAGTACAAAAAATAAAAAACACTAAATTACAGAAAATAAAAAAATTAAAGTTTTTCTTAAACTAATTACACCTAATCTAATCCTCCTAATAAAATAAAAAAGCCACCCAAAATAAAAAAAATCTCTACCCTACACTAAATTACAAATAGCCCTTAAAAGGGCCCTATTGCGGGGCATTGCCCCAAAGTAATCAGCTCTATTACCTGTAAAAAAAAATACAATACCCCCCCAACATTACAACCCACCACACACACACTCAACCCTACTCCAAAACCCACCCAATCCCCCTTTAATAAAACCTAACACTACCCCCTTGAAGATCACCCTACCGTGAGATGTCTTCATCCAGCCGGGCCGAAGTCCTCCACGAAGCCGGGCGAAGTCTTCATCCAACTGGGCAGAAGAGGTCCTCCAGATGGGCAGAAGTCTTCATCCAGGCGGCATCTTCTATCTTCATCCATCCGACGAGGAGCAGCTCCATCTTGAAGACATCCGATGTGGAGCATCCATCCAGACCAACGACTACCCGACGAATGACGGTTCCTTTAAATGACATCAACCAAGATGGCGTCCCTTGTATTCCGATTGGCTGGTAGAATTCTATCAGCCAATCGGAATTAAGGTAGGAAAAATCCTATTGGCTGATGCAATCAGCCAATAGGATTGAAGTTCAATCCTATTGGCTGATCCAATTAGCCAATAGGATTGAGCTTGCATTCTATTGACTGTCCCAATCAGCCAATAGAATGCAAGCTCAATCCTATTGGCTGATTGGATCAGCTAATAGGATTTTTCCTACCTTAATTCAGATTGGCTGAATCATCTTGGATGACTTCATTTAAAGGAACCGTCATTCGTCGGGTAGTTATCAAGGGGGTAATGTTAGGTTTTATTAAGGGGAGATTGGGTGGGTTTTAGAGTAGGGTTGGGTGTGTGGGTGGTGGGTTGTAATGTTGGGGGGGGGGTATTTTTTTTTTACAGGTAATAGAGCTGATTACTTTGGGGCAATGCCCCCCAAAAGGCCCTTTTAAGGGCTATTGTAATTTAGTGTAGGGTAGGGATTTTTTTTATTTGGGGGGGGCTTTTTTATTTTATTTGGGGGATTAGATTAGGTGTAATTAGTTTACGAAAATTGTATTTATTTTTATATTTTCTGTAATTTAGTGTTTTTTATTTTTTGTACTTTAGTTAATCTAATTTTAATTAATTGTATTTCATTGTAGATAATTTATTTAATTAATTTAATTATATCGTAGTGTTAGGTGTAATGGTAATTTAGGTTAGGTTTTATTTTACAGGTACTTTTGTATTTATTTTAACTAGGTAGTTATTAAATAGTTAATAACTATTTAATAACTATTCTACCTAGTTAAAATAAATACAAACTTGCCTGTAAAATAAAAATAAATCCTAAAATAGCTACAATGTAACTATTAGTTATATTGTAGCTATCTTATGGTTTATTTAATAGGTAAGTATTTATTCTTAAATAGGTATAATTTTTTTCATGATAGGAATATTTCTTTAGATTAATTTAAATTATATTTAAATTAGGGGGTGTTAGGGTTAGACTTAGATTTAGGGGTTAATAAATTTAATATTATGGCAGCGACGTTGGGGGCGGGAGTTTAGGGGTTAATACATATAATGTAGGTGGCGGTGGGCTCCAGGAGTGGCGGTTTAGGGGTTAAACAATTTATTTAGTTGCGGCAGGCGATTAAGGGGTTAATAAGTATAATGTAGGTGGCGGCGGTGGCGGGGCGGCAGATTAGGGGTTAATAAGAATAATGTAGGTGGCGGCGGTGTAGAGGGGGTAGATTAGGGGTGTTTATACTCGGGGTACATGTTAGGTGTTAGGTGTAGACATTCCCATAGGAATCAATGGGATATCGGGCAGCAGCGAACATAAGCTTTCGCTGCTTTCCGACTCCCATTGATTCCTATGGCATCCGCTGCCTCTGGTGCAGCGGATTGAAAACCAGGTACGCTGGGGCGGAATAGTGGCGAGCGTATCTGGTAGTTATTTGATAACTACCAAAAGTAGGCAGATTGTGCCAAACTTGCGTTCGGAACATCTGTAGTGACGTAAGCATCGATCTGTGTCAGACTGAGTCCGCCGGATCGTATGTTACGTCACTAAATTCTACTTTTGACGGTCTGTAGGGTTTGATAAATACGGCGAATCAGGCTCGCCACAAATACGCTGCAGAATTCCAGCGTATTTGCGTTTGACAGCCTGATAAATAGAGGCCACAGAATATATATTTAAACTAAGTTAAATGAACAAAAACATTTGCTAAACAGCATTATAAACCTAATAAAATAATCACTCAACACAGACTTTACTTGCATTTTTCTGCAAACAGTTCTTTCTATGCATTCTAATCTGGACTAATTTATAGACAGGAAGATCTTGTTCCTTTGAAATCTGCTCAATAGCTCAGGTCTGGTTAAACTGATTAATTTCAGCTTGCTTGGCTTGCATATCTTTGCTGCAACACAAGCGGACAGTTCCACCTACTGGCTTTTTTAATCAATGCACTGCTTCTCAATGTTTTTCAACAGCAGTCACATGACTGAAAAAAAGGTTGTTATTCTGAAACAGTGCAAATTGAACCGTTGTAAATCGAGGGCCACCTGTACATTTTTTTTTTTAGAATACAAATCTTTAATTACAAATACAATTCTTTTTTTTGTACAAAAATTTGTTTTTTGGAAACACAATCTTGTTTTTTAGAATTGCACTTTTGTTTTTTGGAAATACAATATGATCTTTTTCTTTTGGAAGTACAATTCATTTTTTGTAATTACAATTCCAGGATGTGTCAAAACAGAGTTTTTAAAAAAAATGTAGTTCCCATTTTGCTAAAGGACTTGTGATGTCACAGCATTCACTTTGCCTGGGAAGTAGCTGCTCTTTTGCTTTCAATTAAATGTGGAGAAGAAAAGTTGCTAATATAAAAACTGTGATTAAATCATCAATATCCCTGGGGGCGGAGCTACGCCGTGCTGGGACATGGCAGCAGAGTGAGAGAGCTCCGTTGCTGTCAGCCCATCAGAGTACTAATGCTGGCTAATCTGGGGACAAAAGAGCAATAAGTTTAGTGCAAGAGAACTGAGGGACCTAATCGGTCACTAACTAGACTTTGGAAACGGAGTGACAAGTGCCTAACAGAAGCCAGAAGAAAGGAGGTATAAAGCAGCGGGCGCCATATTACCACAGCGCACCTCAGACAGACCGTAACAAGACTCCGTGGCGATCGTATGGCTGCCTTCTGAGACTGTAGACAGTAACATCAGTCACATAATTGGCCTTGAGGAGAGAGGCGCACAAAGAGGAGAAGGTTAGCGGGCAGTCGGGTCACAGTGAGAGACGTAATGTGAATACTTCGTGCCACATATATAAAGGTACCCGGGGACATTGCTGAGGGGGAAACCCCTATATGTGCACTTGAAAAACATAATTCAGACACTGGGGTAACCAATGGGACATTGGGACTAGCCCTGAGGGGAGCCAGCGCCACAAACTACCATAGCCGTACACACAGAAAAACGGCCTCCCACGTGAGTGACACATATACATCCAAAATACCCACAATTAGCTGTGAACCATCTCAGGGGTTACGTTAAAGGCTCTAAAAACAGAGCACATAAGCTGCACCTCCTGTATTGTCACCATTCTTAGGAATTAACCCCCCTTATAACGGGCAAGGAAAGCATTTAAGTACTAGGCCTTTTTCACCACCCACGTGGCGAATTTCAAGCTATGGACTCATACAGCTAGAGGGAGCTGCAAAGGATTATAAGAGATACACAACTTTCCACTATGCATTAAAAACTGGATAAAACTAAGCCTATTTGAAGAGACCTTTTTATACTGCCAGGTTTGATGCAGGTAAAGATATACATTTTATTTCTGCAACCATGAACTGTCCATAAACCTGACCTGTGAGCTGTAACAGACTTAGTAATAGTAGAGATTGGAGAAGCAGCCCTCACTTTAAAGGAGAAAAACGCAACAGCTTTATAAGGTCACATACAGAATCCCAACATTAAACATGACCTCAAAAAAAGAATAACAAACCAGAAAAACAACATAAAACTCCTGCCCTGACCCCATCGGTCTCCACCTTCTTTCAAGCCCAGTAAGGCCACATACCAGAATCACAACAAGCACAGTAGACTAATTCAGCTAATATGCCCTCAGAGTGTTCTGGAAGTCAGAGAGAATCGTTGCTTTCTATACAATCACAGATTGCGAGTTTGCCTTCCAAGATAGATATTGAGTCACTCAAGACTTTCATTAAAGAAGAAATAAGAGATCTCAAGAAAGACCTGAATGAGATGGGGGCCAGGCTTGACTACCTAGAGGATGGCCAAGACAATCTAAATAATTTAGTCAGCTCAAATATACAACATCTATCGATACAGGACTCCATTATACAATCCCTACAAGATAAACTTGAAGATTTGGATAATAGAGGGAGAAGGAACAACTTAAGAATTAGAGGTATTCCGGAAGAAATCCCTCAGGAGCATCTAAAATCTTATGCTAAAGAGTTGTTCCAGTTCTTGCTACCCAGGTCCAGTTCACTTGCTTCAGAAGATATCGAAAGGATCCACAGGGCCTTGAGGCCCCCTCAAAAGCCTCCGGCACCACCCAGGGACGTCATTCTCCGTCTGCTTAAGTTTACTTCTAGAGAAGAAATATGGCAGGCAGCCAGAAACAAGCAGACCATCTCTTTCCACAACCACTCCTTGCAGATTTTTCAGGACTTGTGCCCTCAAACCATCCAAAGTGCGATTCATTACCACAAAACTTCATGAGAACAATATCAGATATAGGTGGGGCTTTCCATTTAGCCTCATTATTTCTCACAATGGATCCCAAGTAATTTACAAAAGCTTCAATGACCTAGATACTCTATCTAAAAAGCTTAACATTACATTTGAGATTCCCACAGAAAAAGTTCTGGATACTCCACCACCACAGGAAGATAGACGGGGAGACCGACCTAAAGAGCAACGACCCAATTGGTCTAAAGTTCCAGCAAAAAGATTTAAATCTGGCCTAATCCCCCCCAAAGGGGATGTATGAATGAACTCTTGTGGACCATAGTATGACTGTGAAACATGACATAATTACTATAAATCCACTCCATTTAAGGTAGTATCTGTTTTGTCTAGGTATACCAGGACATACCATTTAGGTAAAATAGATTGATGATGCCCCCTAGGAGCACACATGGCGATAGGTAAGTCACATTGTTACTTGGACATACCACTGTTTGATAACTTAAGCAAATTTTTCCTGATGTTTTTGGTGTTTTAACGCATTATCCCTATTCTTTGTTCGTCTTGTTCTCATGTTGGATCTGTTTTCTAAAATCCCCAGTTTTGCATAAAAGTTAGAAATTAAAATTGCTAAACTCTGATGGTAAACTGACACCATTCGTCCCCCTAGCAAATGGTGTATCAGTTGTTAAACAATTACACTTTAGGAATATGTTCTTTTTCAGATTTGAAATTATGTGTTTTCGAAATTACAGTCACAAATTTTACAGGAATAGTTAAAAGCAGTTCTCAAATTGCATTTGTATTCGCAGGTTGTTCCTATTTCTCTACAGGTATTGAAGCTCTAAAGAACGATTCGCTATTTTCTCAGGTCACTTGGCTTAAAATCAGGCATTCCGCTAGAGGAGATACTGATGCAAGGTATGTCACGCCCTGGGTCTCATATAACTCACATTATGCACAACCCACCCCCATACAGACATAATGACAGACGACTCATTGCAAATCAAGATAGTCTCCCATAACGTAAAGGGCTTGAACTCCCCCCAAAAAAGGTCCACAGCAATCAGGGAATATAGGCGACTCCACTGCGACATAGTACTTATACAAGAGACTCATTCTAAAAGGGGAAGGGAGCCTATAATGTCTCTCAATAAATTTGGGCAGGTGTACTTGGCATCGGACTCTACTAAACATAATGGGATGGGCATCATTTTGAATAAAAATGTTCCTTTTTGCCCCTTGAAGGTACATAGAGACAAGGGGGGGAGATTCATTATATTGGTAGGTAAGCTATATAATAAAGTTATAACGATTGCTAATATATATGCCCCTAATATCGCTACACCACAATTTTTTCACACCATCAAAAACTCTATCTTGGATTGCACCAAAGGAAGTTTAATTCTTGGGGGTGATTTCAATATAGCAATGGAACCTGACATAGACTGCTCTAGAGGGGTATCCTTGGTCCCTCAGAAACTATTGAAATCAATTAGATCTCACCTAGCTGATCTAGCAATACATGACGCATGGAGACTATCTCACCCCTCCACAAAAGATTATACATTTTATTCCCACCCCCATAAAGTCTACTCGAGGATAGACTACATTTTTATAGATGTAACCAGTTTAGAACTAGTTAGACATACAGACATTTCCCCTATAGCATGGTCAGACCATGCTATGGTCAGCTGTTCCCTTAAATGGCCCACCTCGCAGAGGCATGATAAGTCCTGGAAACTTGATGAGACTCTCTTGAAAGACCCACTCATATGCACACAGATCCAAACCTCCCTTATCAACTATTTTAATATAAACTGCACACCAGACATAGATACACATTGTCTGTGGGAGGCACATAAGTGTGTAATCAGAGGGGAAATCATTGCATTAACAGCTGCCAGAAACAGAAAAAGAACACAATACCCGAGTTCATTGCTGGAGGAGCTAGGAAAGCTACAAGACATACATAAAAAATTTCCGGGTAACCCGTCCCTCCTTACCAGCATACAACATAAAAGATTGGTCTCTTTTATGTTGTATCAATCTGCTCCTTGGGCAAGAAACCAAACGAGCAGCACTATTTCTTAAAAAAACATTTTATGAGGGCTATAACAAACAGGGCAAATTACTAGCTAGATTATTGAGACAACGTACTAACAAACGTCATATTATGTCAATAAAAGATCATAAACGGAAGACTTGGTCGACTTCAAGGGACATTGCAGACCAATTTAAAAAGTACTATGAAGGGTTATATAATTTAGAGGGGGACAACCCACCTACTACCGAACAGGACATATCTACATACCTATCTCGCCTACACCTTCCCTCTATCACTGTAGACCAACAGACAGAGCTTGACTTACCAATTACCCTTAAAGAAATCAAGGAAGCCATATCATCATTCCCAAAGGGAAAGGCTCCGGGACCTGATGGTTTTGGAAATATTTTCTATGCCATATACAGTAATATACTAGCCCCACATTTGCTGTCCTACTTCCAGGAAATAGATGATAATAAACCCTTCCCCCCCTTAGCTCTACAAGCGCACATCACAGTCATCCTGAAACCGGGCAAGTCAATAGACTTAATACCCAACTACCGACCAATATCACTTTTAAACTGTGATGTTAAAATATATGCGAAGATCCTGGCAAATAGGTTAAATCGGATTCTCCCCTCCATAATTCACCAAGACCAAGTCGGTTTTATACCGAACAGAGAAGCCAAGGACAACACGGTCCGTAACATGCATTTAATTTGGCATGCAAAGGTCGGGGGCGTTCCCGAGGCGTGGCTTTCCACGGACGCGGAGAAGGCCTTTGACCACTATTCCTCAAGATGACATTACGGTTATTCGGAATTGGAGATACCATGTTACAGCGAATTTTTGCTCTGTACTCAAAACCTAGTGCCAGGATAACATTAAATGGTATTCTTTCGCAACCCTTCCAGATTACTAATGGCAAGCACCAGGGATGCCCCCTTTCCCCCTTATTGTTTGTCTGCCTACTAGAAGCTCTAGCCACAAGTATTAGACTTAATAGGGATATTACAGGGATGGTTGTGGGAGGGAGGGAGTATAAACTCTCTTTATTTGCCAATGATATCTTATTTTCCCTCACCAGCCCAGATCTATCTATGTCTCCCTTAATGGAGGAACTGAAAGTATTTAACAAACTTACAAATTTCTTAATTAACTATACTAAATCGGAGATCCTCTGAATCTCCCTCCCAAAACAAATGAAACTCAGACTTGCACAAACCTGCCCGTTTAGGTGGTGTTTGGGTTCAATAAAATACCTAGGCATTCAGCTAGCAGAGGACATGGAAAGGATCTATAAATTAAACTACATTCCGGTACGTGAGGCCTTAGTTAGGGATCTTTCCTCATGGAACTCTAGGCGACTGACCTGGTTGGGGAGGATTAACACTATTGAAATGAACGCCTTTCCAAGACTGCTATACATCATGCAGACTCTCCCCATACCACTTCCACCCAGATACATTACTCGGATACAACAACTATTTCATTCCTTTATTTGGAGGGGTAAGCAACCAAGAATCAATAAAAAGATAAGGATGCGCTCCAGGGAACAGGGAGGATTGGGAGTCCCAAACATAGAACTCTATAGAATTGCTATATTCTTGCAGCGTATATTAGATTGGAGGGTTCATAAAACACAGAAAAGATGGATAGAGATAGAGCAAAATCTAAACCCGGGAACACCACTTTCAGCCATCTGCTGGCATCCCAACTATCATTCTATAGTTAACGATATCATTAATCCTATAACTAAAGAGACATTGAGACAGTGGAACATAGCAAATAAATTAAACCCATATCTTTCATCTAATCCCTCACCACTGACGTCACTGAGACATAACAATGAATTCTCACTCACTGACCTTTCGGGAGCACAAGAACTGGATAGGGACACTATGAATATAGAAGTATACCAGGTGACTGAACATGATCAATTATTGTCCCAGGCTCAGTTACAAGAACAGGGATTTACAGTGTTTCAGAATTGGTTTCACTACAGGCGGACACGTCATTATATACTGACTCATAGAAGTGAGATCACTCACGAACATTGAGAAACTACTCACAGCACAACATCCAAAGAGACACACTCTGTCCAGGATATATGTAAACTTGACACAACCCCCACCAGGAGATCTTCCCTCATCAATTGAGTCCTGGTAAAGGGAACTAGGCACTATAATCCTCCCCCATGTGGCAGTTGATATTTTTAGAAATACCAAGTCCTCTTCCTCATCGGCGTACTTGGTAGAACTAAACTACAAAGTACTACATAACTGGTACCTTACCCCTAGATGCCTACATAGGTTATACCCTTCACTATCAGACAGATGTTGGAGGTGCGGACACTCAGGTAGTGGAATGGGGCACATGTGGTGGTGGTGCAATGCAATTAACCAGCTGTGGAGGGATTGTATTGGGGAAATGGAGAAAGCCCTGGAGTACGTGCTACCCTTAGACCCTCTAATTTTTCTACTCAATAAATTTAGGAAATTGACATCCAAGGCACACCAAATATTGTTCCTAATAATGAGAAACAGCGTGAAATCCATTATAGCTAAACAGTGGAAAGCACACTCACCTCCAGATCTCCAGAGGTGGAGAAGTAGAGTCTCAGAGTTAATAGAATTAGAGGAGTTTGGCTCCATTAAAAACAACACGAGAGACTCATATATAGAAGCCCAAGCTCTTTGGGACCACTATTTATCACAGATAAGTAAGAGACCAGAATCAGAGTTGAGACCCGGGGCGGACAGGCAGCAGTAGAGTTGGCCTTTTGATAGATCATTTAGGGCAGAGCCAGACACACTTTAAAGTTCTTAATCGAGTTTTCATGCAACGGTTTATAAATGGTTTAATGTTATGCAACTACCTATAATAATAAGCAATTCCTGAAGAGTTTTGAAAACACAATTTATTTTATTTTATTACCATAAGCCTTGAGAATAACCTGTGAATTGATTAAATTTCAACTATTTTATTTTATATGTATACAGTACATTGGATTCTGTTATTCTTCTTGTTCATTTTGTGCATTTTTATTTCTGTACCAATCTATTATGCTTGTAAACCATATGACTTATTCTCAATAAAAAAGAATTTGGATTAAATCATCAATATCCCTTAGTTCATTATTATTATACAAAAAAAGGCAGAATAAGCACTTTGGGCATGGTAAATCAGGTTGTATGGTAAAACATGTAAAACATACTCTGATAGAAGATAACATGCTACATTGAGTTTTTGCTGTTACTATGAAAACTTTAATTAAAACATGAAATGGTGTTTTATGATACAAATGAGAATACTCACTTCTGGCATGTTATGCCATGTTGTATGTTACATGATAAATGTTAAAGGGACAGTAAACATTCAAAATAATGATATATAATTCTGCACATGATAGTGCAGAATTATATAGCATTATCTTAGTGGCACCTTTATACATCTACCTGATTTTTTATCCCACAGTTGGACTCCGCTCAAGGTTCTACTGAGCGGGTCTTGTTTTTCAAATGTGCTTTGTGGGCGCGCTGTCTAGTCACAGCCCGTCTGATCGCGCCATTGAAGTGAAAGAAGCTTGCTCCCGCTCTGATCTGATAGCGGGCGCAAGCTACATTCACTTCAATGGCGCGATCGGGCGGGCTGTGACTAGACAGCGTGCCCACGAAATGCGTTTGAAAAACAAGACCTGCTCAGTACAACCTTGAGTGGAGTCCAACTTTGGGATAAAAAATCAGGAAATGTTTTAGATGTATAAAGGTGCCGCTAAGATAATGCTATGTGCAGAATTATATATCATTATTTTGAATGTTTACTGTCTCTTTAAAAAGTTTACCTGAAATGTTAATGTGCTAGAATTATCTGCTATTTCTCCACATTTAATTGAAAGCAAAATAGCAGCTACAGTATTTCCCAGACACATACTGAAGTGAATGCTGTCCTTTAGCAAAATGGGAACTAGATAAGAATTGTACTTCCAAAAAAAAAAAAAAGAATTGTATTTGTAATTAAAGATGTGTATTCTAAAAAAAAAAAAATGTATTTCCAAAAAAAAAAGTATTTTAAAATTTATATTTATATTTGTATGTCACAATTTATGTACAATAATAAAGAATTACACACGCTTGCCTTTTTTTTACAGCAATCTTATTCCATATTATAGAGGATGTGCCTTCATGCACCAAGTCTAAAAATGATCAAAATAGTGTGTTTCAAATTGCTACATTTTTGAGCTCCTAAACAGAAATATGCCTTCATGAACATGAATTCAATAATCAATAGGTTCCTATGGAAGTCACAATTGTGGAGCGCTATATAACTCTTTAACTTGCGCGCTAACTGCACTTGAAGTAAACTTTATGCGCGTCAGGGAAAAAGTAAAAACTAAGTTATTGCTCACTGGCTAACCTGATGTGCGCAAAAAGCCTTAACTTACAATATCACAAATACTTATTTCTACATATATCTGATGGTATTTTGGTACATATATATACATGATTATATATAGGTATAGATATATACAGATAAATATAGGAATAGCTATTTATAAATACTTAGAACATATTCCCATATGTGCAGAACATTTGAATTTGAAATATTTACAGTAAATACATAGTTAAAACATTATTAAAATTGAATATTGCATACGTATGCTTTTACATGTTTTCATGAACTTGACAGCAACGGGCTCTAATACACTTCTATATATGTCTATATATGTGTACATATGTTTTATGTGTTCATATGTGTACATATGTCAATAAATACATATATACACATATAAATACATATATATACATATATAGACAAATAACTATACATATATTTTTAGACATGTATATATATGTATCTCTATGTTAAAGTCCTTTGCCTTTTTTTCCTAACACCTGAATTCTCATATTTTTTAACCTTTATAACTTTTGTGTGCAATATTTTTTTCTTAATTTTTATTAGATGGTGTTATTATGAGTGTAAGTGTATTTTTTTCTGTAATGTATTTTTGATGTGTTTTGTGAAACTTTTGTGTTTCAACAAATAGTTAACCAGAGTTTTGAGGTTGCGGTTCACATTTACATTCAACTTGTATTACAAGCACAATTTAATTTGCATGCAAACGAGCGCGAAAACTCGATATTCCCCTCCTCCCTCTACTCATGGATTCTGCCCACTTTAAAAGAAAGACAACAACTTTGTTTCTATAAAACCTTGGATAGACACCTTTCTTATATGGACTAACAAATTATTAAGGGTGTATACAGGAACAGAACAGAGTAGACTAGCAATCTGTGCAGCAATTAATAATTCACAACAATCTTAAGCCACAAATTTACTCAGTTCACCTCCCCTGGTTCCAGGTTTTCTTCTGGGTTTAGAAAAACTAACACTGAGTAGAATTTCTTTAGCTAGCATAAAATCTATGCCTTAAACCTGCAGTTGCTGGAAATACGGCAAGAAGATGGTTTGGACAGCTGTGTGATTTACAAAATATAGTGTAATAAGACACATATCTGGGTAAATGTATTAAAACAATATTGGTGTTACTTTCTAAACTTTGTTAAAATCTTCTGACATTGTCACTACTTTTTTTTGTACTTAAATGTTTTAATATTCAGCTAATTAAGATAAATATATTCAAAATTAATGATGTATAAAATTGTATTTGTATTTGCATTATTTTTTTGTGGTAGATTAATTTCTTTTAAAGCAGTTAGATTAAAAAGAATTTTCAATAACTGCTTTTGCAAACAAAATAATTATTTGCATAGCAAATGTAACATCATTTGATTTGGTAATGTGCTGCTTAAATGATATGCAAACAGGTACAGTATTAAAGGGACATGAAACCCAAATTTTTTCTTTCATGATTTAGAAAGAGCATACAATTTTAAACAACTTTCTAATTTACTTCTATTATCTATTTTGCTTCATTCTCTTGATATTCTTTGCTGAAAAGCATATCTAGATATGCTTAGTAGCTGCTGATTGGTAGCTGCACATAGATGCCGCCTGTGATTGGTTCACTGTGTGCATTGATATTTCTTCATTAAAGTATATCTAAAGAATAAAGCAAATTAGGTAATAGAAGTAAATTGGAATGTTGTTTAAAATTATATTCTCTACCTTAATCATGAAAGAAAATTTTTGGTTATAGTGTCCCTTTAACCGCATTTCATTTCTTAACACAGTACAAGCAAGAGTCTACAGTTTGCAATAAATATAAAACACACTAATAGCTATATTTGCATGCCTTTAGTAAGTTAGAGAATTGATTTGTAAAAATAGCTCTTAAAGCAAGTGTAATGGAGAGAGGATCAACAGAAATTATAATGGATTGATTTAGCAATGAGGAGAGGCAAACCATTTACATGCCTTCTTTCTATAAGAGAGACCATTGCTAGCAGTTATAATTACCTTATATAAATATCTCAGTAGTTTTTTTTTTTTTTTTAGTTATAGTTATAAGATTTCATTGTATGCTGATGACGTTTTGTTAACAATAACGGACCCAGCTAGGTCTATTCAAAACTTAAAACCTATTTTTCAGGAATTTGGGAAATACTCATATTTTCTTATCAATAAGAATAAATCGGAAGTGATCAAGATTTCGTTACCATCTTGGGAATACCAAGACTGTAAACTACACAGCCATATACCTGGAAAGAAACCTCTTTAAAATATCTTGGGGTACAACTATCGGCAGATGATATACAACTTTTCTCTGATAATTAGTCTAAATTATTCACTAATCTTCAATCGGATCTCAAAGCTTGGAAATCGAACACTTTATCTTGTCTGGGCCGAATACATACTGTAAAAATTAATATCCTTCCACGCATTTTATATAGATTCCAGACAATACCTATTAATATTCCTTATACTTATTGCACTAACCTCCAGAAAATCATTAACTCATTTATCTGGAATCAAACTAAACCTAGAATTAAAGCTTCTATTCTATACATGCCAAGGAAAAAAGGAGGGTTAGGAGTTCCAAATATTAAGAACTATTACAGAGCAATAACATTACAAAGGATATTAGACTGGCATATTAATTATAATAATAAAGCATGGATATCTTTAGAAACCAACCTAGTGACTCAACACTCAATAAATAAACTCACATGGACACCAATAGAAGGAAGGCCCTCAAGTATTAAACATTTTCTGATGATTCACCATACCCTTAAAAAGTGGGACACAATTATATCAGAGTTCCCTAACATTTTAACCATTCCCTCTCCATTACTTCCGATTACTATTAATGCTGAATTTCAAGGTGGTCTTATTCCTAGTTGCTATAACCAACAAAAATCCTACCAAACTATACCACTAACTCATTTTATAGAAAATGGCAGGCTTAAACCACAACAGGACCTAATGAGTCTTACTGAAGGAACTTATTCTAATTGGTTAAAATATTTACAATTGCATAATTTTCTGGAGCATCATCCAGAAAAAGTAAAATTAACTCGGCAATTAATCATTTTTGAAAAAGTATGTTATACTGAGACCCCTATGAAAAGTACCTTTTCATTTAGTTTTAAACTTCTTACTACACCAGAAGACTATAAAAAACATAGATATATACTAAAATGGGAAAATGAGACAGGGGTGCAATTAGAGGATTCAGAATGGCTACATATATTCTCAAATACAGCCAGATCTTCTTCCTCTTCCAATATTCAAAAATTAAACTATAAAATCCTCACTAGATGGTATCTGACTCCGGCTAGATTACATAGTATATATCCAAATGCTTCCAACCAGTGCTGGAGAGGATGTGGAATGATAGGTAATATGAAACATATATGGTGGGATTGCCCCATGGTTAAAAATTCATGGGGAGAAATCTCTAGATGTATCCAACAGATAAGTGGGAAGGAAGATCTCCAACTGGATATATATATATATATATATATATATATATATATATATATATATATATATATATAGCTTCAAAGTATATAAGAAAAAGAGAGAAATGCCACAGTAGAGCTATATGAGATACTGTGTAAAGATGGGGGATTGCAGCACTCTGTAGAGCTTCATTTTACTTTTTGGGTGTTTGGCTGAAAGCAATCAAGAATCAAACACTCGGATGCACATAAGTTCTGGTCACACGGCAAATTTATTTACACAGTAACAAACATACTGAAAAGTCATTGCAAATGGTCAAGGTATAAAAAACAATATTACTACCACTGCAGTGGGATATTAATTTATCGTAATATGTTACTAAAACAGCAATATAATTGCAACATATATATTGATCCTGTAAATCACAAAAGAATGATAACTGATAATCATATAGGATTACTTATGATCATATATACGACCTGTATGAAAGTCCTCCTTAGCAAAATTGAAACAGACCAAAGGTTTCTAAAGAGTCCGTTTCTGCCTGGGCCCAGGTTCCAGGTGAGAGGAAACTTTAGAAAGAAATTTTTCCAGGGCTTTGCTTTTGGACATCATCTTTTGATGAAACTTACATGCTAGAGCTCCGAGGTAAAAGTGTCCTCTCTAGCTAGCATGGATATACAATACTTTGTTGCAAGATGCCGTTATTACTTGCGACCCAAAACAAATGCAGCTTTCCAGGAAACTGCGGTAGGTAGTGGTCCGAGTGACTGCATCATTACACTCCTCCAGACTTCTATGGTATAACAACAGTCCAGGTATCTGTGTTAGTGCTCACCTCCGGCTCCACTTAATATCCGCCAGACAGCAGTAGGTAGCAGTCTGAGTGTCTGCATCAATACACTCCTCCAGACTTCTATGATTTTGTAACCGTCCAGGTCTCTGTGTTAGTGCTCACCTCCGGATCCACCTTGTGTCCGCAAGAACTACAGTGATTAGTTCGGGTATGGATACTGAAGTTACATGCCGAGTCGGGACAAGTACTTCCGACCTCAAGCTGCTTGCTGTCTCCACTTTAAAGTCATATCACCTTTTATCACTTGAAGAATACGCCTTTTTAAGATCTAATAGAGAGCATGTTTCTCAGTTGATCCATTTCCATTGGGAAGAATTTATACATAAAAATTGATTACAGGAATCTAAAAGCTGAAGGTATACTGGAGGTGAGAGAGGGGAGGACCGGGGTGTGTTTTTTTTTCTCTCTCTCTCTTTTTCTTGCTAGGTTTAAACGACAACAGGACTTTTATAGAGAGTGTTAGTCTAAATGGCAATACACCTTTATATTAGAATATGTAATCTTTTATAAGGCTTTGTACATATATAAAATATGTGGATGTATATTTATTTATCTTTGTTTGTAATAAAATTTAAAAATAAAAAAACAAAAAACAAACAAACAAACACACTAATAGCTATATTTGCATGCCTTTAGTAAGTTAGAGAATTGATTTGTAAAAATAGCTCTTAAAGCAAGTGTAATGGAGAGAGGATCAACAGAAATTATAATGGATTGATATAGCAATGAGGAGAGGCAAACCGTTTACATGCCTTCTTTCTAGAAGAGAGACCATTGCTAGCAGTTATAATTACCTTATATAAATATGTCAGTAGTTTTTTTTGTTTTTAGTTATAACAATTTGTTTTTTGTCAGTGAAAATTATGTGACCCATCATCCAATTTGTCTCAGCTGTGTAAAGTTGGCACTCCATGTTCTCAAAAGGTGAATACAAATATAACATTAAAGTGATGGTAAACTTACCCGACTTCAAACTTTTATTCTTATGCAAATTAAAATAATAAGTAGACTTTCATTCATGAAAACATGCAAACCGCTCATTCTATTTAATTTTTTGTCAGAAATAGCAGAATTTTAACATACTTTCCTCCTCCCGTACCACGGCCACCATTGATTTATTAATCCCACGTGTTTTAACATATCAATAACAGCCCAGGCCAGTCGGCGACACTGATATAATCAAACACGCCCTAAGTTAACAATGCGCATGCGCTAGACATTGGATCGATGAGACCGTAGAATAATGTATTTGAAAGGCATGCGCATAGCTAAAGTTGAAGATTTGGATTCCAATACTATGACGTCGCAACGGGTGGTTCTGTTTTCTGTCCGGCTATAGAAAATAACAGGAAGTAATGACAGGGGCGGAGGAAGGAGCGATAACGCTCTGTGAGTAATATATGATTTATTATAGAAAATAATCAAATAAATAAGGAATAAACATAGCGACTTCGGTTAGAAAGAACTGAGGATTAATAATATATTTCCCAAATATTGAAAATGTACCATTACTTTAATTTGTGCTGTGTTGTGCTGTTTTGTAGTGCAAAAATTAATATTTGTGCCAGTTTTGTTTTGGAGATATTAAGCATTGCATTTGATCAAACTCCACCCACTTTGAACCCCACGTTACTACAAATTAAAAACAAATATACCATTTGTTTATGCTGATTTGTGCCGCAAAATGAACATTAGTACCAGTTTCATTTTGGAAATATTGAGCATTATGTTTGATCAAACTCCGCCCACTTTGCAATCCATGTTATTACATTTTAAAAGCCAATATACCGTTTATTTGTGCTGATTTGTGCCAGTTTTGTTTTTGCAATATTGAGCATTATATATGATCAAAAACATGTGGCATTTCCCCTATTTGTATACTGAGGCTTTGCTTAGCAGGGGCTTAACACATCAGACTTTTCATTGGCTGTGACTGGAATTCACAGAACATACAAAAACATAAAGATTTACTGTGACTCTGCAGCAAAGATAAAAAAAATGATTATTTACCTCATAAAATGCCATGTGCTTGTGACATTTTTAATAGTGTTTTAGCAAAAATAATAAACAAATCCTCTACATATATTATTTTCCATTTCATCAGCCCCAACATAGCAAGTTAAACATATTGAGGTATAATCTGTCTAATTTTAGGCTGTGTAGCATAAACTAGGGTGCTTTGTAGTGTCCTGTTATGCAGATTCTGAAGGGTTATTCTTTTAACCTTTGCTTGCTTGGTTTAGTACTTTAAAGTTATTCTTCCTATGCAAGATGTGCTTGAGAGTAAGGGAGGCTCAGGATTTAAGGAGCTTAAAGAGATAGGAAAGACAAAATTAAACTTGCATGATTCAGATAATGAGGCCGAATTATCAAATGTCTGTCGGACCTGATCCGACAGTGCGGATCAGATCTGACAGACATCGCTGAATGCGGCCAATCAGCCAATAGAATGTGAGCTCAATCCTATTGGCTGATTGGATCAGCCAATAGGATTGAACTTCAATCCTATTAGCTGATTGCATCAGCCAATAGGATTTTTTCTACCTTAATTCCGATTGGCTGATAGAATTCTATCAGCCAATCAGAATCTAAGGGACGCCATCTTGGATGACGTCACTTAAAGGTAGCTTCATTCGTCTTTAGTCGTCAGATGAAGAGGATGCTCCACGTCGGATGTCTTGAAGATGGACCCGCTCTGCGCCGGATGGATGAAGATAGAAGATGCCGTCTGGATGAAGACTTCTGCCCGTCTGGAGGACCACTTCGCCCATCTTGGATGAAGACTTCTCCCGGCTTCGTTGAGGCCTTCGGCCCAGCTTGGATGAAGACTTAAGGTAAGTCGATCTTCAGGGGGTTAGTGTTAGGTTTATTAAGGGTGTATTGGGTGGGTTACATTTTTAGGTTAGGGACTTTGGGCCTGCAAAAGAGCTAACTGCCCTTTTAAGGGCAATGCCCATCCAAATGCCCTTTTCAGGGCAATGGGGAGCTTAGGTTTTTTAGATAGTATTTTATTTGGGGGGTAGGTTGTGTGGGTGGTGGGTTTTACTGTTGGGGGGGTTGTTTGTATTTTTTTTTTACAAGTAAAAGAGCTGATTACTTTGGGGCAATGCCCCACAAAAGGCCCTTTTAAGGACTATTGGTAGTTAAGTTTAGGCTACGTTTTTTTTTTTGGGGGGGGGGGGCTTTTTTATTTTGATAGGGCTATTAGATTAGGTGTAATTTGTTTAAATATCTGTAATTTGTTTAATATTTTCTGTAATTTAGTGGGGTTTTTTGTACTTTAGCTAATTTAATTTAATTTAGGTAATTGTATTTAATTTAGTTAATTTATTTAATTATAGTGTAGTGTTAGGTGTTAGTGTAACTTAGGTTAAGTTTTATTTTACAGGTACTTTTGTATTTATTTTAGCTAGGTAGTTATTAAATAGTTAATAACTATTTAGTAACTATTCTACCTAGTTAAAATAAATACAAACTTGCCTGTAAAATAAAAATAAACCCTAAGATAAATACAATGTAACTATTAGTTATATTGTAGCTATCTTAGGGTTCATTTTATAGGTAAGTATTTAGTTTTAAATAGGAATAATTTAGTTAATGATAGTAATTTTATTTAGACTAAATTATATTTAAGTTAGGGGGTGTTAGGGTTAGACTTAGATTTAGGGGTTAATACATTTAGTATAGTGGTGGCGACGTTGGGGGCGGCAGATTAGGGGTTAATAAATGTAGGTAGGTGGCGGCGATGTTAGAGATGGCAGATTAGGGGTTAATAATATTTAACTAATGTTTGCAAGGCTGGAGTGCAGCAGTTTAGGGGTTAATATGTTTATTATAGTGGCGGCAGATTAGGGGTTAATAAGTGTAGGTAGGTTGCGGCGACATTGGGGGTGGCAGATTAGGGGTTAATAAATATAATGTAGGTGTCGGAGATGTTGGGGGCAGCAGATTAGGGGTTCATAAATATAATGTAGGTGGCGGCGGTGTACGGAGCGGCAGATTAGGGGTTAAAAATTTTATTATAGTGTTTGAGATGCGGGAGGGCCTTGGTTTAGGGGTTAATAGGTAGTTTATGGGTGTTAGTGTACTTTTTAGCACTTTAGTTATGAGTTTTATGTTACGGCGTTGTACCATAAAACTCTTAACTACTGACTTTTAAATGCGTAGGGTGTACCACTCACTTTTTGGCCTCCCAGGACAGACTCGTAATACCGGCGCTATGGAAGTCCCATAGAAAAAAGACTTTACGAAGTTTACGTAAATCGTTTTGCGGTAAGGCCAAAGAAGTGTGCGGTACACCTAAACCTTCAAGACTCGTAATACCAGCGGGCGTGAAAAAGCAGCGTTAGGACCTCTTAACGCTGCTTTTTTACCCTAATGCACAACTCATAATCTAGCCGATAGTTTGAAATAAATTAATAGCTGTGGCAATATATTTCTTAATGCACTCTGAAGTACATTTTACATATATTCCAGAATATATTCACAGCATATTTCAGAATGCATTCAGAAATACACTTGGAAATATATTTATGGCTGTGGCAATATATTTCTAAATGCATTCTCAAGTACATTTACATATATTCCACAATACAGTCAAAGCATATTTCAGAATACATACCGAAATACACTTTGAAATATATTTATGGCATTCTGAACTATATTCAATAATACATTAACAAATATATTGAAATATATTTTTGAAATATATTGAATGTGGCCAAAATTGTAATATTTAAAATATATTTCAAAATATTACGAAATAATATACCAAAAATATATTATTTTAAATATATTTCAAATATATTTGTCATCCGTGTGTAGTAAAGCTTAACTTGCATCTGTCGATGCAGCAGTGAATGGTGTTCGCTGACAAAGGTTTAACAAAGTATTCTTAAACCCATGTCAGGATATCGATTATAGACTGATGACGGTTTTTGAGACAGTTGCATCTGATGAACTGGAGATCACGCTCATTCAGAAGTGGTTTTCGACCTTGCCCTTTATGCACTGAGATTTGAACAGATTCCTTGAATCTTTTTATTATATTGTGCACTGTAGAAGGTGAAATGCCCAAAATCCTACTGATTTGTCTTTGGGGAATGTTGTTCTCAAAGTGTTGGATTATTTGCGGAGGCATCTGTTAGCAGATTGGCGAGCTTCGACCCATCCTTGCTATTGAAGGACTAGGCCTTTTTTGGAGGCTCCTTATATACTATGATTACACGATTGCCTCTCTTGTTTCACATCACCTTCTTATTTCAGCTTGTCACATCACTAGTCCTAAATTGCCCCTATCCCCACTTTTTTGGATTTTAAGTGAGTGTATATTTTTAAAAATACATTAAATTCACAAAGTACAACATCAAATAATGTTTTAATAATGTGTTTTCAATATAGTACAGGGTGAATTGAATTTTCAAATGACTCTTTTGTTTGTTTTTTTGCATTTTCCATACTGTCCAAAAAAAAATTGGAATTGGGGTTGTACAATTCTTTTCTAACAGGGTCTATTGCAGTCTATCAGAATAGCCACATGATTTGTGTTTTTTGCCTTGTTCGCTTGTTTTTTCCAAAATTAAAACCATTCCAAGTCTAGAGATATTCTGTTGGTGTTAACTCCACCAATACATTGCGTTAAATTGACAGTGATATTCCACTGGTCATGAGAGCAAAATTCATTCTGAGAGAAGACCCCCATATGCAGATGGTAGTAGACACATAAGGAATGACAGATGTGGAAATACTCTATCTGAAATGGTGGACCTTGCCAAGTCTCATTGCTCTATGAGTTGCTCAGTAGCAGAAAGGTTGATTGTCTATATGCTGCCTATTGCCTCTCTCATAGGATTCTCAAAACAATCTACCATTGTACCTAACAATTTCCTGGTGGTTCTGAGGGATAATATCCTTTCCTTCCATCACTCGTGCACATTGAAAAGTATGTTTTATGCACAGTGGGGGAATGCTCAATGCCCTGAAAGGCAAAGATAGCACCCATATAGTTATCAGGGTGCCCCAAAGTCTACATGTTTTGTTTATGAATTGAAAACTGTACAACTCAATAAAAAGGCTAGTGGTTTAAAAATTATATGTGCGTCATCAATAAATGTAAATAAATGTACCTTAAATTACCTTCCATCTTTAGCAAGTTTGAGGAGAGAAAATTCCATTAAGCAAGATTTCTGGATAATGCCAGTGTCGTTTATTTTTATTACTATTGAAGAATAATTAAAGTTGCTAAAGAGTTTTTGTTTTACATTTTTTACATGAACTTGAAGGCATTGCATAGACATAGGTATTATTACCAAGCTAACTCAAGATTCAGTGGCGGCAATCCTGTCCCCCCAGACCCACACAGGACGTCACAGGTAAGAGGGTCCTGCTGACTGGGTTTGAGGACCAGTGGGCCTCCACAGGACTGCATCACAAGATGAGAACCAGTGGCAGTTTGAGCAGAGGCTATGCAGCGACCTGTTTAGAGCATCTTGCAAGGCCACTCCGCTGCAAGCCAGGCAGCCGGGAGTGGGGTCACTTGAAAATCCTTTAAGAAATGACCACTTAAAAATCCTTTAAAAAACTCCTTATGTGATCTATCTTCTAAGTATTGATGTATTGTCTTATACTTATACTTCACACCAGACACTCTGCTTCCCACAGGTTACCTTACAGAGGCTACTGATCTCCCAGTCTCTCTTTTTGATCTCCACCATATCAGTCTTTAGTGTGTCCTCGGTGCGTACCACTCACATTATTTAATAACTTGGCATTAAAAATAAAAGTACAATGCAAAGTAAGCGTGATTAAATAATGTGCATATTATGTGATGACATATGGAGATGTAACTAAGAAGTGGCGTGCGCAGCACTCATGAATAGTCAAAAACATTGTGTGATTCTATGAGAAAAAAAACATCAAAATTTTATACCTTCAACAGCGAATGTGAGCATGTCCATGGATGCCGTTTTAAAGGGACACTAAACCTAAATTATTTCTTTCATAATTCATATAGAGCATGCAATTTTAAGCAACTTTCTAATTTACTCCTATTTTAAATTTTTCTTTGTTCTCTTGTTATCTTCATTTGAAAAATAAGTCATCTAAGCTAAGGAGCCAGCCAATGTTTGGTTCAGATTTCTGGCCAGTACTTGTTTATTGGTGCTGTCCAATCAGCAAGGACAACCAAGGTTGTTCACCAAAAATAGGCCGGCGTCTAAACGTACATTCTTGCTTTTCAAATAAAGATACCAAGAAAATGAAGAAAATTTGATAGTAGGAGTAAATTAGAAAGTTGCTTAAAATTGCATGCTCTATCTGAATCACAAAAGAAAAAAATTTAGTTCAGTGTCCCTTTAACAATGAATGCAAGGATAATTTTGCTGTCCATCAAAATTTGTTATCTAATGATGTGGGCATGCTTTTATTTATGTATTCATATTCCCCACATTCATTTGAAACATATGTGGAGTGGAATTAAGTAATTCTGAGCATGTGTTCATCAAGGTAGCAAATCTCTACGAGGGAGAGAATTTCGACGGAACACCGGCACCTGCACTTAAGTGTTGCAATATCACGTAGGTTACCTTGTGTCTCAATCAGGTTTTCACTACATAAATATCAGACAGAGTAAGTTAACTACTTTCTAGAAGATGCATAGAAGGGTTATAAGCTTGGCGCAAACCTCTTTCTCTTGTAAGGTGTATCCAGTCCACGGATCATCCATTACTTTTGGGATATTCTCATTCCCAACAGGAAGTTGCAAGAGGACACCCACAGCAGAGCTGTAATATAGCTCCTCCCCTAACTGTCATAGCCAGTCATTCTCTTGCAACTCTCAACTAGCAAGGAGAGAGTGGTTAAATATAGCTAGTTTATTTTCTTCAATCAAAAGTTTGTTATTTTTAAATAGTACCGGAGTTGTGCTATTTTATCTCAGGCAGTAAATAGAAGAAGAATCTGCCTGAGGTTTCTATGATCTTAGCAGGTTGTAACTAAGATCCATTGCTGTTCTCACATGTCTGAGGGGATTACACAGATGAGGTAAAACTTCAGCGAGAGAATGGCGTGCAGTTTATTCTGCTATCAGGTATGTGCAGTTATAATTTTTTCTAGAGATGGAAAACACTAGAAAATGCTGCTGATACCGGATTAATGTAAGTTAAGCCTGAATACAGTGATTTAATAACGACTGGTATCATGCTTACTCCCAGGGGTAATACCCTTATGATATTACAATATAAAACGTTTGCTGGCATGTTTAATTGTTTTTATATATGCTTTGGTGATAAAACTTTATTGGGGCCTAGTTTTTTCCACATGGCTGGCTTAAATTTTGACTAGAAACAATTTCCACTGTTGTAGTATAAAAGTTACAGTTGGTGCAGTTAAAATTACAAACTGTGACATCCAGCTTCCCTCAAAGGCCCTCTGAATGCTATAGGACATCTCTAAAGGGCCCAAAGGCTTTCCAAAGTCGTTTATTGGGGAAGGTAGGGCTACAGCTTGCTGTGGCAGTTGGTTGTGACTGTTAAAAAACGTCTATTTCATTTTTTTGATCCGTTTTTTGAACTAAGGGGTTAATCATCTATTTGCAAGTGGGTGCAATGCTCTGTTAGCCTATTATACACACTGTAAAAATTTTGTCTGATTTACTGCATTTTTTCACTGTTTTTCAAATTCTAACAAAATTTGTTTCTCTTAAAGGCACAGTACCGTTTTTTATATTTGCTTGTTAACTTGATTTAAAGTGTTTTCCAAGTGCTAGTCTCATTGCTATTCTGTATAAACATGTCTGACATAGAAGAAACTCCTTGTTTATTATGTTTAAAAGCCATGGTGGAACCCCCTCTTAGAATGTGTACCAAATGTACTGATTTCATTTTATGCAATAAAGATCATTTTCTGTCTTTAAAAAATTTATCACCAGAGGAATCTGACGAGGGGGAAGTTATGCCGACTAACTTTCCCCACATGTCAGACCCTTTGACTCCCGCTTAAGGGACTCACGCTCAAATGGCGCCAAATACATCTAGGGCGCCCATAGCGTTTACTTTACAAGACATGGCGGCAGTCATGTATAATACACTGTCAGCGGTATTAGCCAGACTACCTGAACTTAGAGGTAAGCGAGATAGCTCTGGGGTGAGACAAAATGCAGAGCATACTGACGCTTTAAGAACCATGTCTGATACTGCCTCACAATATGCAGAAGCTGAGGAAAAAGAGCTTCATTCAGTGGGTGATGTTAATGACTCAGGAAAGATACCTGATTCTAATATTTCTACATTTAAATTTAAGCTTGAACACCTCTGCGTGTTGCTTAGGGAGGTTTTAGCTGCTCTGAATGACTGTGATACCATTGATACCATTGTAGTGCCAGAGAAATTGTGTAGACTGGATAAATACTTTGCAGTGCCGGTGTGTACTGATGTTTTTCCAAATACCTAAAAGGTTTACAGAAATTATTAATAAGGAATGGGATAGACCAGGTGTGCCGTTCTCTTCCCCTCCTATTTTTAGAAAAATGTTTCCAATAGACGCCTCCACACGGGACTTATGGCAGACAGTCTCTAAGGTGGAGGGAGCAGTTTCTACTCTAGTAAAGCGTACTACTATCCCTGTCGAGGACAGTTGTGCTTTTTTTTTTTTTTTTTTTTTTTTTTTTAGATCCAATGGATAAAAAATTAGAGGTTACCTTAAGAAAATATGTATTCAACAAGGTTTTATCCTACAGCCCCTTGCATGCATTGCCCCTGTCACTGCTGCTGCGGCGTACTGGTTTGAGTCTCTGGAAGAGGCTTTACAGGTAGCGACTCCATTGGATGACATACTTGGCAAACTTAGAGCACTTAAGCTAGCCAATTCTTTTATTCTGATGCCATTGTTCATTTGACTAAACTAACGGCTAAGAATTCTGGTTTTGCTATACAGGCGCGCAGAGCGCTATGGCTTAGATCATGGTCAGCTGACGCGACTTCAAATTTTAAGCTACTTAACATTCCCTTCAAGGGGCAGACCCTATTCGGGCCTGGTTGAAGGAGATTATTGCTGATATCACTGGAGGAAAAGGTCATGCCCTTCTTCAGGACAGGTCCAAATCTAGGGCCAAACAGTCTAATTTTCGTGCCTTTCAAAACTTCAAGGCAGGTGCGGCATCAACTTCCTCTAATAATAAACAAGAGGGAACTTTTGCTCAATCCAAGACGGTCTGGAGACCAAACCTGACCTGGAAAAAAGGTAAGCAGGTAAAAAAGCCTGCTGCTGCCTCTAAGACAGCATGAAGGAATGGCCCCCTATCCGGGAACGGATCTAGTAGGGGGCAGACTTTCACTCTTTGCCCAGGCATGGGCAAGAGATGTTCAGGATCCCTGGGCGTTGGAAATTATATCCCAGGGATATCTTCTGGACTTCAAAGCTTCTCCCCCAAAAGGGAGATTTCACCTTTCACAATTATCTGCACACCAGATAAAGAGAGAGGCATTCTTACACTGTGTATGAGACCTCCTAGTTATGGGAGTGATCCATCCAGTTCCAAAGGAGGAACAGGGACAGGGTTTTTACTCAAATCTGTTTGTGGTTCCCAAAAAAGAGGGAACCTTCAGACCAATTTTGGATCTAAAGATCTTAAACAAACGCCTCAAAGTTCCGTCGTTCAAGATGGAAACTATTCATACCATCCTACCTCTGATCCAGGAGGGTCAATATATGACTACAGTGGATCTAAAGGATGCTTATCTTCACATTCCGATACACAAAGATCATCATCGGTTTCTCAGGTTTGCCTTTCAAGACAGGCATTACCAGTTGTAGCTCTTCCCTTGGGATTAGCTACAGCCCCAAGAATCTTTACAAAGGTTCTAGGGTCACTTATGACGGTCCTAAGGCCGCGGGACATAGGAGTAGCCCCTTATTTAGACGACATCCTGATACAGGCGTCAAACTTCCAAATTGCCAAGTCTCATACGGACGTAGTACTGGCATTTCTGTGGTCGCATGGGTGGAAAGTGAACGAGGAAAAGAGTTCTCTATCCCCACTCACAAGAGTTTACTTCCTAGGGACTCTGAAAGATTCTGTAGAAATGAAAATTCACCTGACGGAGTCCAGGTTATCAAAGCTTCTAAATTCCTGCCGGGTTCTTCATTCCATTCCGCGCCCTTCGGTGGTTCAGTGTATGGAAGTAATCGGCTTAATGGTAGCGGCAATGGACATAGTGCCGTTTGCACGCTTACATCTCAGACTGCTGCAACTATGCATGCTCAGTCAGTAGAACGGGGAATACACAGATTGTCCCCTCAACTGAATCTGGACCAAGAGACCAGGGATTCTCTTCTCTGGTGGCTATCTCGGGTCCATCTGTCCAAAGGTATGACCTTTCGCAGGCCAGATTGGACAATTATTACGACAGATGCCAGCCTTCTAGGTTGGGGTGCAGTCTGGAACTCCCTGAAGGCTCAGGGATCGTGGACTCAGGAGGAGTCTCTCCTTCCATTAAATATTCTGGAACTAAGAGCGATATTCAAGGCTCTTCAGGCTTGGCCTCAGTTAGCAACTCTGAGGTACATCAGATTTCAGTCGGACAACATCACGACTGTAGCTTACATCAACCATCAAGGGAGAACGAGAAGTTCCCTAGAGATGTTAGAAGTTTCAAAAATAATTCGCTGGGCAGAGATTCACTCTTGCAACCTATCAGCTATCCATATCCCAGGTGTAGAGCACTGGGAGGCGGATTTTCTAAGTCGTCAGACTTTTCATCCGGGAGAGTGGGAACTCCATCCGGAGGTATGTGCACAACTGATTCATCGTTGGGGCAAACCAGAACTGGATCTCATGGCGTCTCGCCAGAACGCCAAGCTTCCGTGTTACGGATTCAGGTCCAGGGATCCCAAGGCGACACTGATAGATGCTCTAGCAGCGCCCTGGTCTTTCAACCTGGCTTATGTGTTTCCACCGTTTCCTCTGCTCCCTCGACTGATTGCCAAGATCAAGCCGGAGAGAGCATCAGTGATTCTGATAGCACCTGCGTGGCCACGCAGGACCTGGTATGCAGATCTAGTGGACATGTCATCCTTTCCACCATGGTCTCTGCCTCTGAAACAGGACCTTCTACTTCAGGGTCATTTCAACCATCCAAATCTAATTTCTCTGAGGCTGACTGCCTGGAGATTGAACGCTTGATTTTATCAAAGCGTGGCTTCTCCGAGTCAGTTATTGATACCTTAAGACAGGCACGAAAGCCTGTCACCAGGAAAATTTACCATAAGGTATGGCGTAGATATCTTTATTGGTGTGAATCCAAGGGTTACTCATGGAGTAAGGTCAGGATTGCTAGGATATTATCTTTTCTCCAAGAAGGTTTGGAAAAAGGATTGTCAGCTAGTTAAGCGTCTGGCAGATGTTCCAGACGTTCAGGCATTTTGTCAGGCTTTAGTTAGAATCAAGCCTGTGTTTAAACCTGTTGCTCCACCATGGAGCTTAAACTTGGTTCTTAAGGTTCTTCAAGGAGTTCCGTTTGAACCTCTTCATTCCATAGATATCAAGCTTTTATCTTGGAAAGTTCTTTTTTTGGTAGCTATTTCCTCGGCTCGTTGAGTCTCTGAGCTATCTGCCTTACAATGTGATTCTCCTTATCTGATTTTTCATACGGATAAGGTAGTCCTGCGTACCAAACCTGGGTTCTTACCTAAGGTGGTATCTAACAAGAATATCAATCAAGAGATTGTTGTTCCATCCTTGTGTTACACAATCTGGACGTGGTCCGTGCTTTAAAGTTTTACTTACAAGCTACTAAAGATTTTCGTCAAACATCTGCTTTGTTTGTTGTCTACTCTGGACAGAGGAGAGGTCAAAAGGCTTCGGCAACCTTTTTTCTTTTTGACTAAGAAGCTTAATCCGCTTAGCCTATGAGACTGCTGGACAGCAGCCTCCTGAAAGGATTACAGCTCATTCCACTAGAGCTGTGGCTTCCACTTGGGCCTTTAAAAATGAGGCTTCTTTTGATCAGATTTGCAAGGCGACGACTTGGTCTTCGCTTCATATTTTTTCAAAATTTTACAAATTTGATACTTTTGCTTCTTCGGAGGCTATATTTGGGAGAAAGATTTTACGGGCAGTGGTTCCCTCCATTTAAGTTCCTGCCTTGTCCCTCCCTTCATCCGTGTACTTTAGCTTTGGTATTGGTATCCCACAAGTAATGGATGATCCGTGGACTGGATACACCTTACAAGAGAAAACACAATTTATGCTTACCTGATAAATTTATTTCTCTTGTGGTGTATCCAGTCCACGGCCCGCCCTGTCATTTTAAGGCAGGTAATTTTTAAATTTAAACTACAGTAACCACTGCACCCTATGGTTCCTCCTTTCTCGGCTTGTTTTCGGTCGAATGACTGGCTATGACAGTTAGGGGAGGAGCTATATTACAGCTCTGCTGTGGGTGTCCTCTTGCAACTTCCTGTTGGGAATGAGAATATCCCACAAGTAATGGATGATCCGTGGACTGGATACACCTCAAGAGAAATAAATTTATCAGGTAAGCATAAATTGTGTTTTTTTCCCCTTTTATTGCAAATCTAAATCCTGGCATACAGAAAACCAAAGCTTTCTAATAGTAAATGTCATACCAATTTGAATCAAAGCCACTTTTGTCAATTCTAACTTTATAAAAACTAATGAAAGTTAATATATAAGCAAGAAATCATTTCTACAAATATAGGGCCAGAAAACAAGTGGAGCGCTATCTTAACGTGCACCTTTAAAGGGGCAAATTTGCCTGTTAATGGCACACGTTAAATAACCAGCCATTACAAGTGGCTGGTTAAAGTGACCGCAAACTCAGTTTCAATTTGCACTAGAAATCATTAATCAGAGATCAGATCTTTGGTTAATGAAAAAAAGTTGCCCTAATTGCCCCCAAAATAAAGAAGAAAGTAGAGTAACATTAAAAAAAATTATGATTATCTTTATTTTTTTAATAAAAAACTGCACAAAGTAGTTATAAGGGGTTAAAGTGAAGGGATGTGTGGTGTTCTATTGGATTGAGATCTAGTGACTGTGGAGGCCATTGTAGTACAGTGAACCCATTGTTATGTTCAAGATATTAGTTTGTTATGATTTGACCTTTGTGACATGGTGCATTATCCTGCTGAAAGTAGCCATCAGAAGATGGGTACACTGTAGTCATAAAGGGATGGATATGGTCAGCAACAATATTCATGTAGGCTGTGGAGTTTAAACAATGCTCAATTGGTACTAGGAAGCGCCAAAGTGTGCTAAGCAAATATCCCCCACACCATTACACCCCCACCACCAGCCTGAACCACTGATACAAGGCAGGATGGATCTATGCTTTCATGTTGTTTACGCCAAATTCAGACCCTACAATCTGAATGTCGTAGCTGAAATTGAGACTCATCAGACCAGGCAATGTTTTTCCAATCTTCTATTGTCCAATTTTGGTGAGCCTGTGCAAATTGAAGCCTCAGTCTCCTGTTCTTATCTGACAGGAGTGGCACCCAGTGTGGTCTTCTGCTGCAGTAGCCTATCTGCTTCAAGGTTTGATGTGTTTTGCATTCAGAGATGGTATTCTGCATACCTTAGTTGCAGAGGCGTAACTAGAAACTGCAGGGCCCAGGTGCAAGAATCTAAGAAGGCCCCCCCCCCCCAAAAAAAAGAAGTGAATTTGATACATATATTTTTTTATTTTTTCTTACATTTAACACAGAAAAAAAATGTGAATCAGATTTTATGTCTGCAAAAGGAGGTACCCTGTGCCACAGTCCGTGAGATGGTCTGACCCCCTATTACTGTATATAGTGACACTGTTTAACCCATCAGTACTGTATATAGCGAGTCAGTGACACTGTCTGTAATCTGCCGGTGAGATGGCTGGCCTGACCCTACCCACCCCAGTAATGTATAAAGTGACCACAGTAGTCTGTGACATGGTCCAGCGTACTGTATATAGTGGTACTGTATAGACTGACACTGTTTACCCCGCCCCCCATGCTGTAGTAACAAGGTCTGTAATTTGCTGGTTCCACAAACACATACATGCATAAATACACACACAGTCACATACATACATACATACACACACACACACACATAAACACCAATGGGTAAAACAGAAAGACTAACCCCTGTAGTCAGAGACACTAGTGAAGCATCATGTCACACTCACATGATATCAGTGCAGGCAGTGGCAGGTCAAAGTTTTTTATTGTAAAAAAAATATTCGCAATTGCGACCTCTGCACCCCCTGTAGTTTCGCCCATGCTTGGTTGTAACTAATGGTTATTTGATCTTCTGTTGCCTTTCTATCATCTCAAACCAGTCTTCCCATTCTCCTCTGACCCCTGACATCAAAAAGGCATTTTCATCCACACAACTGCCCCTCACTGGATATTTTTTTCTTTTTTCGGACAATTCTTTGTAAACCCTAGAGATAGTTGTGCGTGAAAATCCCAGTAGATTAGCAGTTTTTTAAATACTCAGACCAGCCCATCTGGCATCAACAACCATGCCACGTTCAAAGTCACTTAAATCCCTTTTCTTCCCCATTCTGATGCTCAGTTTGAACTTCAGTAAGTTGTCTTCACCACGTCTAGTTGTGATTGGCTGATTAGCAATTTGTGTTACCAAGCAATTGAACAGGTGTACCTAATAAATTGGCCGGTGAGTGTATATGTATATAGCCATATACATATATTTTTATTGCTGTCCAACACTGCACAATTTTCCCCCTTAGCTACACTATGTGGTTTGCCGTGTCTGCCGGCATGAAAACAAGGCTCCCATTGAATATTATAAAAGCACGCACTTATGAGCACTTGGCTTCAAGGCAATTCAAACTCAATATATATATTTACACACACACACTTAAACATAGACATACTTTTTGACCCCCATCCCAGCCCTGCTTCTTGTCATATCCCTTCAATTCTGCCACAAAACCTCTTTTCTCTTGTTAAGTGTATCCAGTCCACGGATCATCCATTACTTATGGAATATATTCTCCTTCCCAACAGGAAGTTGCAAGAGTCCACCCACAGCAAAGCTGCTATATAGCTCCTCCCCTAACTGCCATATTCAGTCATTCTCTTGCAAGCCTCAACATAGATAGGAGGTCGTGAGAGTCTGTGGTGCTTTCTACTTAGTTTATTCTTCAATCAAAAGTTTGTTATTTTTAAATGGCACCGGAGTGTGCTGTTTATCTCAGGCAGTATTTGGAAGAAGAATCTGCCTGCGTTTTTCTATGATCTTAGCAGACGTAACTAAGATCCATTTGCTGTTCTCACACATTCTGAGGAGTGAGGTACTTCAGAGGGGGAATGGCGTGCAGGTTTTCCTGCAGATAAGGTATGTGCAGTAAAATATTTTTCTAGGAATGGAATTGACTAAGAAAATACTGCTGATACCGAAGTAATGTAAGTAAAGCCTTAAATGCAGCGATAGCGACTGGTATCAGGCTAATTAATAGAGATACATACTCTTGTAAAAATGTGTTTTAAAACGTTTGCTGGCATGTTTAATCGTTTTTTAACATATGTTTGGTGATAAAACTTATTGGGGCCTAAGTTTTTTCCACATGGCTGGCTTAAATTTTGCATAGAAACAGTTAACTGAAGCTTCCCACTGTTGGCTGTGGCAGTTTGTTGTGTCTGTTTATAAAAAACGTCTGTCGTTTTTTTTTTTTTTATCTGTTTTTTGCATTAAGGGGTTAATCATCCATTTGCAAGTGGGTGCAATGCTCTGTTACCTTATTACATGTACTGTAAAAATTTCGTTTGTTTTACTGCCTTTTTTTCACTGTTTTTCAAATTTTGACAAAATTTGTTTCTCTTAAAGGCACAGTAACGTTTTATATATTTGCTTGTTAACTTGATTTAAAGTGTTTTCCAAGCTTACTAGTCTCATTATTAGTCTGTTCTAACATGTCTAACATAGAGGAAGCTCTGTGTTCATTATGTTTTAAAGCCATGGTGGAACCCCATCTTAGAATGTGTACCAGATGTACTGATTTCATGTTAAACAATAAAGATCATTTTTTGTCTTTAAAAACATTATCACCAGAGGATTCTGTCGTGGGGGTAGTTATGCCGACTAACTCTCCCCACGTGTCAGACCTTTTGACTCCCGCTTTAGGGACTCACGCTCAAATGGCGCCAAGTACATCAAGGGCACCCATAGCGTTTCTTTTACCAGGGGATTCTGTAGAGGGGAAAGTTATGCCGACTAACTCTCCCCACGTGTCAGACCCTTCGACTCCCGCTTCAGGGACTCACGCTCAAATGGCGCCAAGTACATCAAGGGCGCCCATAGCGTTTATTTTACAAGACATGGCAAAGGTGGTGAATAATATTCTGGCAGCAGTATTAGTCAGACTACCTGAAATTAAAGGAAAGCAGTTAGCTCTGGGGGTAGATACAGAGCATACAGACGCTTTAAGAACCATGTATGATACTACCTCACAATATGCTTAATCTGTGGGTGATTTTTTTTGACTCAGGGAAGATGATTTAACCTGATTCTGATATTTCTACATTTAAAATGTATGCTTGAGAACCTCCACTTGTTGCTCAGGGAGGCTTTGGCTGCTCTGAATGAATGTGTACAATCGCAGGGCCAGAGAAATTGTGTAGACTGGATAAATAATATGCAGTGCCGGTGTGTACTGATGTTTTTCCAATACCTAAAGAGGTTTACTAAAAATTTTTTAATAAGGAATGGGATAGACCAGGTGTGCCGTTCTCTTCCCCTCCTATTTTTTAGAAGAATGTTTTCTAATAGTTACCATCACACAGGACTTCTGGCAGACAGTTCCTAAGGTGGAGAGAAGAGTTTCTACTCTAGCTAAGCGTACCACTACCTCTGACAAGGACAGTTGTGCTTTTTAGATCCAATGGATAAAAAATGTTTATTCAACAGGGTTTTATCCTGCAGCCCCTTGCATACATTGCTTCTGTCACTGCTGCTGCGGCGTTCTGGGTTGAGTCTCTTGATGAGGCTTTACAGTTAAGCGACTCCATTGGATGAATATATTTGACAAGTCTAATTTTCATGCCTTTTAAAAACTTCAGGGCAGGTGTAGCATCCTCTTCCTCTAAGGCAAAACAAGAGGGAATTTTTGCTCAGTCCAAGGCGGTCTGGAGACAATCGGACCTGGAACAAAGATAAGCAGGCCAAGGAGCCTGCTGCTGCCTCTAAGGCAGCATGAAGGAACGGACCCCTATCCGGTAACGGATCCTATAGGGGGCAGACTTTCATTCTTCGCCCAGGCGTGGGCAAGAGATGCCCAGGATCCCTAGGCATTGGAATTTATATCCCAGAGATATCTTCTGGATTTCAAAGATTCCCCCCCAAAAAAAGGGGAGATTTCGCCTTTCACAATTATCTGCAAACCAGATAAAGAAGGAGGCATTCTTACATTGTGTACGAGATCCATCCAGTTCCAAGAGAGGAACAGGGACAGAGTTTTTACTCAAACCTGTTTGTGGTTCCCAAGGAGAGGGAACCTTCAGACCTATTTTGGATCTAAAGATCTTAAACAAATGCCTCAGAATTCCGTCATTTAAGATGGAAACTATTCGTACCATCTTAACTATGATCCAGGAGAGTCAATAGAGGACTACAATGGATTTGAAGGATGCTTATCTTCACATTGTGATGCATAAAGATCACCATCGTTTTTCAGGTTTGCCTTTCTAGACAGGCATTACCAGTTTGTAGCTCTTTCCTTTGGGATATCTACAGCCCCAAGAATCTTTATGGAGGTTCTGGGGTTGCTTTGGCGGTCCTTAGACCGCGGGGCATAGAAGTGGCCCCTTATTTAGACGACATCCTGATACAGGCGTCAAACATCCAAATTGCCCAGTCTCATATGGACGTAGTACTGGCATTTCTGAGATCACATGGGTGGAAAGTGAACAAGGAAAGAGTTCTCTATCCCCAATCTCAAGGGTTTCCCTCCTAGGGACTCTGATAGATTCTGTAGAAATGAAAATTTACCTGACGGAGTCCAGGTTGTCAAAGTTTCTAAATTTCTGCCGTGTTTTTTCATCCCATCCGCGCCCTTCGGTGGCTCAGCACATGAATGAAATCGGCTTAATGGTAGCGGCAAGGGACATAGTACCGTTTGCACGTCTACATTTCAGACCGCTGCAACTATGCATGCTCAGTCAGAGGAACGGGGATTACACAGATTTGTCCCCCTGTTAAACCTGGACCAAGAGACCAGAGATTCTCTTCTCTGGTGACTATGTCGGGTCCATCTGTCCAAGGGTATAACCTTCCGCAGGTCAGATGGGACAATTGTTACAATAGATGCCAGCCTTTTAGGTTGGGATGCAGTCTGGAACTCCCTGAAGGCTCAGGGATAGTGGACTTAGGAGGAGACCCTCCTTCTAATAAATATTCTGGAACTGGGAGTGATATTCCATGCTCTTCAGACTTGGCCTCAGTTAGCAACTCTGAGGTACATCATACTCAGTCGGACAATATACACGACTGTGGCTTACATCAGCCATCAAGGGGGTACAGAAGTTCCCTAGCGATGTTAGAAGTCTTACAATAATTCACTGGACAGAGACTCACTCTTGTCTATCAGCTATCCATATCCCAGGTGTTGAGAACTGGGAGGTGGATTTTCTAAGTCGTCAGACTTTTCTTCCGGGGGAGTGGGATTTCCTCCGGAGGTCAAGACCAAGCAGGAGAGGGCTTTGGTGTTTTTGACAGCGCCTGCGTAGCCACGCAGGACCTGGTATGCAGATCTGGTGGACATGTCATCCTTTCCATCACGGTCTCTGCTTCTGAGACAGGTCCCTCTACCTCAGGGTCCTTTCAACCATCTAAATAGAATCAATCTGAGATGGACTGCCTGGAGACTGAACGCTTGATGTTATCAAAGCATGGCTTCTCCGAGTCAGTCATTGATACCTTAATACAGACATGAAAGCCTGTCTCTAGGAAAATTGAACATAGATATGGTGTAAATATCTGATTGTTATGAATCCAAGGGTTACTCATGGAGTAAAGTCTGGATTCCCAGGATATTATCTTTTCTCCAAGATGTTTTTGAGAAAAGGGTTGTCAGCTAATTCCTTAAAAGGGGACAGATTTTTACTCTGTCTATTTTTTTGAACAAGCGTCTGGCAGGTATTCTAGACGTTCAGGCATTTGGTCAGGCTTTGGTTAGATCCAAGCCTGTGTTTAAAACTGTTGCTCCGCCATGGAGCTTAAACCTGATTCTTAAGGTTCTTCAAGAAGTTCCGTTTGAACCTTTTTTGTTCCATAGATATCAATCTTTATCTTGGAAAGTTCCTTTTGGGTAGCTAATTCCTTGACTCGTAGAGTCTCCAAGTTATCTGTGTTACAATGTGATTCTCCTTATCTGGTCCTTCGTACGGATAAGGTAGTCCTGCGTAACCACCTGGGTTTTTTCCTAAGGTGGTATCTAACAAGTACATCACTCAAGAGATAGTTGTTCCATGCTTGTATCCTAATCCTTCCTCAAAGAAGGAACGTCTATTACACAATATTGGACGTGGTTTGTGCTTTAAAGTTTTACTTACAAGCTACTACAGTTTTCATCAAACGTTCACCTTGTTTGTTGTCTATTCTGGACAGAGGAGAGGTCAAAAGACTTCAGCAGCCTCTCTGTCTTTTTGGTTAAAAAGCATAATTCATTTAGCTTATGAGACTGCTGGACAGCAGCCTCCTGAAGGGATTACAGCTCATTCTACTAGAGCTGTGGTTTTCACTTGGGCCTTTTTTAAATGTGGCTTCTGTTGAACAGATTTACAAGACGGAGTCTTGGTCTGCGCTTCATACTTTTCAAATTTAACAAATTTGATACCTTGCTTCTTCGGAGGCTATTTTTGGGAGAAAGGGTTTTTTACAGGCAGTGGTAACTTCCGTTTAAGTACCTGCCTTGTCCCTCCCATCATCCGTGTACTTTAGCTTTGGTATTGGTATTCCATAAGTAATGGATGATCCGTGGACTGGATACACTTAACAAGAGAAAACATAATTTATGCTTACCTGATAAATTTATTTCTCTTGTAGTGTATCCAGTCCACGGCCCGCCCTGTCACTTTAAGGCAGGTAATTTTTTCATTTGAACTACAGTCACCACTGCACCCTATGGTTTTTCCTTTCTCTGCATGTTTTCGGTCAAATGACTGAATATGGCAGTTAGGGGAGGAGCTATATAGCAGCTTTGCTGTGGGTGGACTCTTGCAACTTCCTGTTGGGAAGGAGAATATATTCCATAAGTAATCGATGATCCGTGGACTGGATACACTACAAGAGAAATAAATTTATCAGGTAAGCATAAATTATGTTTTTTATTATTAAACCTTTGTTTTTCATATGTGTTAAGCTTAAATATAGTTTAAAACCTTTATTTCCATTGCAAGTAATAATGGTTTAATTCAGGGGCTCCAAGCTCTAATCCACCTTATATCAGACTGGATAACTTTAGTTAAATCTAACGCAGGGAATAGACCCAGGTCATTACCCTCCAAATGAATGATTATAATATTGGGCTTGCCCCACCTACTCTGAGCCTCAACCAGGGCACCAAGCAAGTCCTAAGCAATTTAGGAAGAGGAAACGGCACAATTTCATTAAAATTGACTTATAGTCCTTTTTGACAATGCATAGAGTTTCAACTCATTGCATTGTCACAATATAATAAAAGGACTTTAAGTCCATGTAAATGAGATTTTGCTGTTGCTTCTTTCTATAGTTTTTGTACACATTTTGACTGGGGATCATTAAAGAACTGGGTGCTGTGCTAAACATTGTTTGTATTGCCACCAGGCAAGTCCTGCCAGCAGATACCACCTAATGGCCCTTTACCCTAAATTTCTAATGGAAACTTGGGTAGATGACTACCTCAAATTCTGACCACAGGGCAGGGCCAAAGCTCTAATAGACCTCCAATGGACAAAATAGTGGACAACAATCCACACTCTAGCTGTACAACGAGATATACCTTTAAGAAACAAGAAATACAATTAACCACAGAACCAACTAGGCCAGAGCACAGAAGCCAACCGGAAGAATACTAGCCAGCTTCAATGGTTACTGTTCCCCCATTAACTGGCCGCAAATATATTTTGTTCCTATTCGACCACCACCAACTAATGAAAAGATTCCCACTGCTAATGCATCCCTCTCTCGCAGCGCTTGTTGATGTGCCTATTCTAAAGAATGCTGTGCTATTTTAGCTATCTTGAGTCCCAGCTTACCAGCAACTCTTGCCAGAAGCCGGCAAAACTAAATTGATGACAAAGCTGTACCATCCCACAAAATTAGATACCAGCCTTACTAGGCTGCAGCCACCGCTGTTGCGAGCATTCAGTTTCAGCCACACTCCTTTTGCATCCAAATCAGTTTTTGACTTATGAACGTACAGCAACACTGTGTGACTGTAAACCCTATTATGTTGCACTTAAATGCCCCCTTTACCGACTTCTTTGAAGGGGAAAACCAATTATTCTATCCTAAAAAGCCCCAAAATAGGCAAGTGTCAATGGGGCCCTAATCAAGGCCACCTCATAGTCTGACCTGCAAACATATGAAAGAGCCTAAAAACCTGCTCAAACCGATCTTTCATACTTAGCTCCCTAATGTCTGGCCTCCTAAACTCACTACATCTTCAACCTTTAACTATCTGATGGACTAAGAAGGTGCAAGTAGGGTCATGTAACCACAACACCTTGTAGAAGAAACAAAGGGCCGCTAACCTGCTGCGCACAATGCCCTTCTTTACTCCTTTGTTCCACAAACTAGCCAGTCAATCAAGCAGTATTACCTGTGAGCCAGGCACTACCTCTACCCTACTCTCAGCGCAAAACCGTTCCCATTCTATCAACAGTCTAGTGTAAGAATTAAAGGTGGATGGTGCAAGAGTCCTGACTAAGGGTAACAAGCAGAACCAGGATCCACCCGCTGCCAAAGAAAATCTGGACAAATCAAAACTATCTGTAACAGTTCTTGGCGCTAACTTCCTAAATGTTGCCCAATCAAAACATGACAGCACACCTGCCAACATGTTGCTTGGACCAGGCACGTGCCGGGCTTAGAAGTGAATGTTTTGTTCCAAGAGTCATAACATAAGAAATCACAGATATTGCATGACTACACTGGAGGAGGCAGACAATCTGTTAATCACTTGTACAATGCTAAGTTTATCTGTCCAAAAAACAACAGAGATTACGGAATCTGAGACCCCCAAAGTTCACTGCCATTTTGATAGGTAAAAGCTCAAGCAGAGTAATATTCCTTGTGAGGCCAGAGACCCGCCAAATGGACCCTGACAGTAGGCCCGAACCTGAGTGAGCCTGCTGCATCTGTAAACAAAAGCAATTCTTGGCTCAACTTTTGGCCCTGTATGCCTTAACCGAACCACATTGAAGTCCAGCAGAAACTGTACCCAAACCGATAAGTCTTCCCTCATGTCCCCAAAAGCACAAAGTTTGCATTGGCCCTACTCTTACCTTTCAGAAAAGTTTCCAGCCTCCTGTTATTCACCCTTCCCATTGAGATGACACTGCATGCAAAATTCAGAAGACCCAGCAACAACTGCATCTCTGTAATAGATAAGATCCCAGTGAAAACAGCCGAATGAATCACCCCCACTATTCTCTGTACCTTTTCTGGTTGTAACCTACACAACATAAGCTCAGTGTCAATTTCAATGCCTAAAAACGTAAGCTGTGCACAGGGCATTTATGAACTCATCTCAGTCATGATCCTAGGGCATTGATCAGACTTTTTAGCACCCACTAGCAGGAAATCATCAAGATAGTGAGCAATCACACCACACCTAGCTTCCTTGGACACCTCCCAAAGCAGGAACATGCAGAAGGATTCAAAAAAGGAACAAGAGAGCAACCCATAGTTAGACATCTGTCTAATTAGAATCCACCCTCAAATTTAAACTCCATTTGCCAATAAAGTCCCTCTCCCAGTCCCCTTCACCAATTGAAGAGCCACATCAAAAAATTGATAGTGGACCGAGCTCAGATCTGGGTCATTGGCATCATTGACTTACCCACTTTTGGGGCAAGAGAGGTGCTGAAGTAAGCAAAACATTACCCGCCTCCTTCTTTGGCCCAACAGTGAAATCACCAAATTAGGACACAGGGGGTCAGGAAAGGGTCCTACAATCCTGCCTAGTCTAACCTCCTTTTTCTCTATCTATGTGAGGATATTGATACAGATTTTAAATTATGATGTGATTCCACTACCACATTTTCCACGGGGATCATAAACCCATCATGTAGCCTGGTCATGAGTATTGTACCTGCCTAATGATCAGGGTATGCACCAGCCAGGGCTCAAGCCCATCCACCTACACTGGGATGGGTGCCCCTTGATCCAACATTGCCTTTAAATGACTGATATCCTTCAAAATTCTCTTTTCTCTTAATGCATTTGCATCCTGCATGTTAGCCGAATTTGCAGATATGACGAAAAATGCAGGTTGCACTTTTTTAACTTGCAGCCTCATAACCGACTACCGCAGTTCCTGACATTGAAACCAGGGGCTCCTCAGCAGTTGTTCCAATATCTAGATGACGCTGTTGGCTCCTTATAAATGTAAACCTACCCTAGTTTAACATTTCTGCACAGCCATTTCCTCTTGTCCTATTTTATTCTCTCCTCAGCCTTAACCCTTAGGGCACTACAAGCCCATTGCAGGGCTTTCTACTATCATTCTTTGCTCAAGGTTGCACAAAAGATAACACACCCTATGTTATGATTGTGCTCCACTTGTAATCTAGCCCTTGGTTGAAAAACACTTTCAATATGCTTACTGTAAATGAACTGATGTAAAGAAAAAACTATCTCTGTTTATTATTTTGCATTTTTTGAATGATTGTATTATCAATCCAAAATGGGGGTAGAAAACTGAACATTTTCTTTTAAATACATATATACTTACACCAGAACAAAGATTAAGTAAAATTGCAGTGTACCAAACAGTAATCATTTTGACGTTTTTAAGAAATAAACGACTAGATTACGAGTTTTGCGTTAAGCTGAAAAAGCAGCGTTAACAGGTCCTAACGCTGCTTTTTCACTACCGCTGCTATTACGAGTCTTGCAGGTTTAGGGGCACCACACATTTTTTTTGCCTTACCGCAAAACGACTTACTTAAACTTCGTAAACCTTTTTTTCTATGGGACTTCCATAGCGCCGGTATTACGAGTCTGTCCTGGGAGGCCAAAAAGTGAGTGGTACAGCCTCTACCGACAAGACCCGTAATGCATTCTAAAGTCAGTAGTTAAGAGTTTTATGGTACAACGCTGTAGCATAAAACTCATAAATAAAATGCTAAAAAGTATATTAACACCCATAAACTACCTATTTACCCCTAAACCGAGGCCCTCCCACATCGCAAATACTATAATAACATTTTTAACCCCTAATTTGCCGCTCCTGACATCGCCGCCACTGGAATAAACATATTAACCCCTAAACCGCTAGCTAACACTAGTTAAATATTATTAACCCCTAATCTGCCACCCCTAGCATCGCCGCCACCTACATTATACTTATTAACCCCTAATCTGCCGTCCCCAACGTCGCCACCACTATATTAAATGTATTAACCCCTAAATCTAAGTCTAACCCTAACCCTAACACCCCCTAACTTAAATATAATTTAAATAAATCTAAAGAAAATTAAATTAAAATTAACTAAATTATTCCTATTTAAAAATAAATACTTACCTATAAAATAAACCCTAAGCTAGCTACAATATAACTAATAGTTACATTGTAGCTAGCTTAGGGTTTATTTTTTATTTTACAGGCAAGTTTGTATTTATTTTAACTAGGTAGAATAGTTACTAAATAGTTATTAACTATTTAATAACTACCTAGCTAAAATAAATACAAATTGACCTGTAAAATAAAACCTAACCTAAGTTACAATAACACATAACACTACACTACAATTAAATAAATTAACTAAATTAAATACAATTAAATAAATTAAATTAGCTAAATCACAAAAAAACAATAAATTACAGAAAATAAAAAACAAATTACAGATCTTTAAACTAATTACACCTAATCTAATAGCCCTATCAAAATAAACCCCCCCCCAAAAAAAAAACCCTTAGCCTAAACTAAACTATCAATAGCCATTAAAGGGGCCTTTTGCTGGGCATTGCCCCAAAGTAATCAGTTCCTTTACCTGTAAAAAAAAAAAAATACAAACAACCCCTCCAACAGTAAAACCCACCACCCACACAACCAACTCCCCAAATAAAATACTAACTAAAAAAACCTAAGCTCCCCATTGCCCTGAAAATGGCATTTGGATGGGCATTGCCCTTAAAAGGGCATTTAGCTCTTTTGCAGGCCCAAAGCCCTAACCTAAAAAATAAACCCACCCAATACACCCTTAAAAAAATCCTTACACTAACCCCTGAAGATTCACTTACCGGGAGAAGTCTTCATCCAAGCGGCAAGATGTCCTCAACAAAGCCGGCAGAAGTGGTCCTCCAGACGGGCAGAAGTGGTCCTCCAGACGGGCAGAAGTCTTCATCCAGACGGCATCTTCTATCTTCATCTAGACGGCATCTTCTATCTTCATCCAGACGGCATCTTCTATCTTCATCCATCCGGCGCGGAGTGGCTCCATCTTCAAGACATCCGTCGTGGAGCATCCTCTTCAAACAACGGCTTCTTCGTATTGAATATCTATTTAAGTGACGTCATCCAAGATGGCGTCCCTTAGATTCCGATCTGTAATTTGCTGATCCAATCAGAGAATAGGATTGAGCTTGAATTCTATTGGCTGATTGGAACAGCCAGTAGAATGCCAGCTGAATTCTATTGGCTGATTGCATCAGCCAATAGGATTTTTTCTACCTAGAATTCTATCAGCCAATCGGAATCTAAGGGACGCCATCTTGGATGACGTCACTTAAAGAGATATCCATTATGAAGAAGCTGTCGTTTGAAGAGGATGCTCCGCATCAGATGTCTTGAAGATGTACACGCTCCGCGCCGGAACAATGAAGATAGAAGATGCCATCTGGATGAAGACTTCTGCCTGTCTGGAGGACCACTTCTGCCCATCTGGAGGACCACTCCTGCCGGCTTTGTTGAGGACATCTTGCCGCTTGGATGAAGACTTCTCCTGGTAAGTGAATCTTCTGGGGTTAGTGTTAGGATTTTTTAAAGGGTGTATTGGGTGGGTTTATTTTTTAGGTTAGGGCTTTGGGCCTGCAAAAGAGCTAAATGCCCTTTTAAGGCAATGCCCATCCAAATACCCTTTTCAGGGCAATGGGGAGCTTAGGTTTTTTTAGTTAGGCTTTTATTTGGGGGGTTGGTTGTGTGGGTGGTGGATTTTACTGTTGGGGGGTTGTTTGTATTTTTTTTTACAGGTAAAGGAGCTGATTACTTTGGGGCAATGCCCATACAAATGCCCTTTTGGGGGCAATGGGTAGTTTTGGATTTTTTTGTGTTAGGTTTTTTTTTATTTTGGGGGGTTTGGTGAGTGGGGGGGTTTTACTGTTAGAGGGGGGACTTAGTATTTTTTAAGATAAAAGAGCTGTTTAACTTAGGGCAATGCCCTACAAAAGGCCCTTTTAAGGTATATTGATAGTTTAGTTTAGATTAGGGGGTGTTTTTATTTTGGGGGGGCTTTTTATTTTCATATGGATTAGGTTTAATTTTTTTATATTGGATAATTTGTTTTATTTTTTTTCTGTAATTTTAGCCTTTTCTATTTTTTGTAATTTTAGATTTATTTATTTAACTTAATCTTAGGTTTAATTTTTAAATTAATGTTACAATTTTTATTTTTATTGTAATTTAAGATTTTTTGTTTTAATTGTAATTCAGGATTTTTTAAATTAATGTAATGGAGGTTAATTTAGGGGATGTTAGGTTAGGCTAAGTAATTTAATTTGTTATTTGCATTGTGGGCGGTTTAGGGGTTAATAGATTTATTAGGTTAATTGTGATGTGGGTTAATGGCGGAAAAGGGGTTAATAGTTTAATTAGGTTAATTGCGATGTGGGTGAATGGCAGATTAGGGGTTAATAGTTTAATTAGGTTAATTGCGTTGTGGGGGATTGGCGGTTTATAGATTTATTAGGTTAATTGTGATGTGGGTAAATGGCGGATTAGGGGTTAATAGTTTAAATAGCTAGATTGCGTTGTGGGAGGGTGGCAGTTTAGGGGTTAATAACTTTGATAGCTACTTTGCGATACGGTTGTTGGTGGATTAGGGGTTAACACATTAGTTATTGCGGTGGGGGGGGTTGAGGTTGAGAGGTAGATATTGCTCATGCGTTAGGTGTTTGATTTTATTTTAACAGCGAGTGACGGGAAAAATAAACGCGCCACACTTGTATGAACCGGTATCAGAACCTAAGCACAGCAAATGGGGGAAGTAACGCAGCGACGGCAGCAAATTTAAATATATGTGTATATGATTATATACATTTATATATTTATGTGTTAATATCTATATATACACATATTAACACATAAATATAAATGTATATAATTATATACACATATATTTACTGGGAACCCACAGTTTCCATAGACCACAATATAAAGGCACTTCAGGGTGTTTTTTGTTTTTTGTTCTAACACCCCATTCCCGTTGACGTTAGCCCCAAGATATTGCCTAGTGCAGTTATTTTATTATAAAATAAAGATGCTGCTATCACTAGACTGTATTTTGAGGGAATTTGGGGCACATTGACAAAATGAACAAAAGATCTGATCTCTGGTTAATTGTATAAGTGCTAATTGCTACCGCGAGCTTGTGGAAGCAGTAATCAGCCACTTGAAATGACTAGTTAATTATCGCGCCCCTGCAAACTGGCAAATTTGTCTGTTTGTGGTTGTGCGATAATTTAGTACTCCACTTGTAATCTAGCCCTAAGTATTTTAACCAAAGAATCCTAAGGCAGCCACAACTTTTTAGTTCACCATATACTGTGAATGGATAGCACAGGGAGTGGTAATAGCCCCCTTATTACGTGGTAAGTTAAAGGGACATTAAAAACTTCAAGATATTAATATAAATGGTTTAATTACATGTAGTAAAACAACTTTGCAGTATACTTTTATTATTTAGTTTGCTCTCCTTTCCTATAATTAAATTCTGAATATTGTAGGCTTTCCAATTCATGTGAAACATGGTAGTGCAGATCCACACAGTCATTGGTTGCACACTCTAGTAAGCCATTTATAACCATTCCTAATTGGCCTCAGCAGAAATAGTAACCTAAGTTACAATATGGCAGCACCCACTGCTTTTAGGACATTTACTTTACTCTTATTTCTTTCATAAAGTTATGATGGTCCATAGGCCTCCATAACATGTGGGATATATTTCCTGCCACTAGAAGGAGGTCACCCACACAAGAGCTTAAAATCACTCCTAGTATCCCATCTCTATTCAGATCTGTTCTTGGCCTCACAGGAGATGGTTGAGAATAGAGGTGTTTCAGCTACTTGCTTATGGATTTATATTTGGGAGCTCAGACCAATGTGAGACCCTTTCTTCCTGGGTCTTATCATTCACAAAGAAGACAGAAGAAATTTCACAGTAGCTATGTGATACAGGGACATATGAATACCCTGTTATGTGCACAGTATTTCCCTATGGGACTTCAGCCATAACTACCCTCAGGCGTCACAGGGGCTTGTCCCTCAGCCCCCTCCTGTGGGATACAGTTATTTACTTCAGCGTTACACATACTAGCATTGGATGGGCGCTCTTCTAGATACTGCTGCAGCTTGGTGAGTAAGCCAATGTAGGGCTGCTATTTCAGGTAAGGGACTTATCACAGTACACACAACCCAGAGGTTATTAGTAGGTACTCTAACACAGCTAAAGTAAAGCCAGAGGACTTAGCCTGCTTCCCTTCTGACACTTTTTTTTCCCTTTTTCCAGGTATCTGTCTGCCCTTTCCTAATCAGGGGCACAGCCAGGAAAGACTGCAGCCCTTCCATCCATCTGGCAGCTCTGGGGAGCCTTTTTTGAGATAGTTCAAAAAGGGGTGTATGCCCCTTTAACAAAACCGCTAACTGCTCTTTGTAGTTAGCGGTTTAACAGGGCACATTCTGGTTTGGCCAGGGATCATTTTGTTGGAGTCTGTGGGTATGTTTTTAATGTTTGGTGCACATTACACTTTTCTCTACACATTTGGCCTCTCTGATTCCCCGGCTTCACTCCGGGCTGTAGCCCCACCCCCTAACCGTCAAGCTTTTTCCTCTTCCCTCCAGAGCTGCTACAGAGCAAAATAGCAGCCCAGAAGCCCTTGGCCTGCATTTTTAAAGCTTCTGCTTGCTGATCATCAGTCCAGTCACTGGAGGGAGGGATGAGTACCCATGCAGGAGGTGCCAGGGTGATCACTGGGGGTGCAGTCTCTAACTTTGGGCATTAGTGTATAGCCACTATAGCTGCATTAGGTGTCAGAGGGGTTAACTGGTTTAGTGTAATGGGCTCTCTACCTATTACTAGCATACATTTATGTCTGTTTGTTACTTCATACTCTGCTATATAAATCATTATTTCACACTATGGAGAACACTTAATATATCACTACTGATATTAATTTACACCCTGTGGAGGAGTCATCTGCGGATAACCATGACTTTTTTATGTGTGTTTTGCAAGTCTGTTCCAGTGTGTCAAGTCAATCAACTCTGTGAGAGCTGTGTACCTAAATTTTTGCATGCAAATCAGCCGCAGCCTTCTACTTCATAAAAGGAGTATTGACCTGTGTAAGTCACTCAGAGGGCTACTATTGACTTTACCATTGAGTTTAAAAATAGTTTGCATAAGGTTAAGGCAGAGTTATAGGCTATCCCCAAACCAAGTAAGCGTATATGCAAATCTGGGGATTTACCTCAATCTCTTGATGTTAACATGCAAAATTCTTCCCCTCAACCCAAAATTCCTGATCTGCTTCAGAGCTCTGACTTTGAGGATGCAAAAGCATCTAGTTCTGATGGGCAAGTGTCATCTGGTGAACATGACTTAGTTCCTTATTCTGAATTTGACAATTCTTTCAGATTTAAAGTGGAGCATATCTATAATTTGCTACATGAGGTTTTAAGAACTCAGGGTAATTCTGAGGAAAAACCTGCTGAAAATAATCCTATATTAAAATAAAATATTGCACACAAAAGTTATAAGGGCCCAAAGATAGGAGATCTCAGGCCTGGTTCAGGTCAGTCCAGGACCCCTGGGTACACAACATTGTTTCCCAGGGCTACAGGATAGGCTTTCGATCTACTGTCTCATGTCCCCAAAAATCATTTAAAGGTGCCTGCCTTTATGCATTGTGTTCAGGATTTAAAAGATAGGTGAGTAATTATTCCAGTACCAGTGTCTTAACAGGGTTTTAATCCAATCTGTTTATTGTCCCAAAGAAGAAAGGGACTTACAGACCTGTGAAAGCCCTAAACATGTTTGTCAGGGTTCCAACTTTCAAAATGGAAACAATCCAGACAATTTTAAAACAGGGTACATTTATGGGTACTATAGATCTCAATGATGCATATCTTTACATCCCTATCCACAAGGATCACTAGCAGTACCTAAGAATTGTATATCTAAACAAACACTACCAGTTTGTTGCTCTTCTGTTTGGTCTGGCTACAGCTCTGCACATCTTTACAAAGGTACTTGGTGTATTCTTGGCGGGGATTAGAGCTCAGAGAATTTCATTTGCACCGTTTCTGGATGATATCCTAGTGCAGGCTCCTTCCATGTCTCTAGCTATTGCTCATACTCACAAGCTTCTGTCTTTTCTCCAAGACAATGGTTGGAGAATCAATGTTCCCAAAAGTTCCTTATTTCCTGCTACCAGGTTAGCGTTTCTAGGAGTCCTAATAGATTCAGTGCTTATGCGTCTATTTTTGATGGTACCTCACAAAATAAAGCTTCAGAAGGGGTGTCTCTCCCTGCAAAGTGCTCCATTTCCATCAGTTGCTCAGTGCATGGAGGTAGTGCTTCAGATGCAGTTCCTTGTGCCCATCTCCACTTGAAATACCTTCAGTTATCTAGGCTAAATCAGTTGTCAAAGAATTTTCTACATTTGGAGCAACAGATTGCTGTGGATTAATCCATCAGATAATCTCTCTCTTGGTGGACACAAAGTCCTTCTTTGACACTTGGGGCATCTTTTCTTTGGCCATCATGGGCTATTGTGATGACGAACTCCAGTTTTTCAGGCTGGGGGGCAGTCTGGGATTCTCAAAGAGCTCAAGCAGTCTGATCTCCTCTTGAGGCGAGGCTACCAATGAACATTCTGGAATTCAGAGCGATTCTTCTGGCTTTTCAGTCCTGGCCCCTCTGTTTCGAGTCAGATAATATCACAGCGGTGACCTGCATAAATCATCAAGGGGACAGTCCACTGGCTATGCAGGAAGTGTCTCAGATTCTGTCTTGGGAAAATAGGAATCAGTGCTCCCTATCAGCAGTTAACATACCAGGTGTGGACAACAGGGAGGTGGATTACCTCAGCAATCAATTGGTCCATCCAGGAGAGTGGTCTCTCCATCAGGACATTTTCAATCGCTTAGTGATCAAGTGGGGTATACCAGACATAGATTTCATGGCCTCTCACTTAAATCACAAGCTTCCAATATATTGTGCAATATCAAGAGATCCAAAGGCTCACATGACAAACATGTTGTTATATCCATGGAAAATTCATCTAGCATACCTGTTACTTCAGTTTGTTCTTCTTCCAAGAGTAATTGTTCAGATCAAACAGAAGTCAGCTTCAGTAATTTTGATTGCTCTAGCCTGGCCCAGCAGAACATGCTATGCGGATCTAGTGCAGATGTCTTCATCTCCTCCTTGGTTTCTTCCTCTGAGACAAGACTTGTTGTCTCAAGAGCCTCTTTCCCATCAGAATCTCAACAACGTGGAGGTTGAACGCCTAGTTTTGAAACATAGAGGTTTCTTAGATTTAGTCATTGACACTCTGGGGGGTAGTTATCAAGCCGTCAACCTCAAATACGCTGGAATTCCGCAGCGTATATGTGGCGAGGCTGATTCGCCTTAGTTATCAAGCCCTAGATACCGGCAAAAGTAGAATTTTGTGACATAAGCTTCGATCTGCCGGACTCAGTCCAACACAGATCCATTCTTACGTCACTCCAGATGTTCCGCACACAAGTGCGGCACAATCTGACTACTTTTGCTAGTTATCAAAAAACTAGCAGGTAGGCTCGGCACTTTTACGGCCCAGCGTACTTGGTTTTCAATCCGCCGCCCTGGAGGCGGTGGATCCCATAGGAATCAATGGGAGTCTGACCATAGCGAAAGTACAAGTTCGCTGCTGCCAGACATCCCATTGATTTCTATGGGAGCTGTCTACACCTAACACACTAGCATGTACCCCGAGTCTAAACACCCCTAATCTGTCCCCGCTACACCACCGCAAGTAAATAAAGTGTTTAACCCCTAACCCGCCGCTCCCGGAGCCCACCGCATGCTATAATAAACATGTTAACCCCTAAACCGCCACTCCCGGAGCCTACCGCAACTATATTAAACATGTTAACCCCTAAACCGCCGCTCCCTGACCCCGCCGCAACTATAATATATGTATTAACCCCTAAACCGCCGCTCCCTGACCCTGCCGCAACCTATATTAAATTTATTAACCCCTATCCTGCCACCCTTACACTGTCGCCACTATAATAAATTTATTAACCCCTATCCTGCCCCCCACTACACCGCCACCACTGTAATAAAATTATTAACCCCTAAACCTAAGTCTAACACTAACCCTAACACCCCCTAACTTAAATATTAATTAAATAAATCAAAATAATATTTCTATTATGAACTAAATTAATCCTATTTAAAACTAAATACTTACCTTTAAAATAAACCCTAATATAGCTACAATATAAATAATAATTATATTGTAGCTATGTTAGGATTTATTTTTATTTTACAGGCAAATTTCAATTTATTTTAACTAGGTACAATAGCTATTAAATAGTTATTAACTATTTAATAGCTTACCTAGCTAAAATAAAGAGAAATTAACCTGTAAAATAAAAACTAACCTAAGTTACAATTACACCTAACACTACACTATACTTTAATAAATTATTCCTATTTAACCCCTTAATGACCAGACCATTTTTCAATTTTCTTACCCTTAATGACAAAGGGTATTTTTACATTTCTGCTGTGTTTGTGTTTAGCTGTAATTTTCCTCTTACACATTTACTGTACCCACACATATTATATACCGTTTTTCTCACCATTAAATGGACTTTCTAAAGATACCATTATTTTCATCATATCTTATAATTTCCTATAAAAAAAATATAAAATATGAGGAAAAAATTGAAAAAAACACACTTTTTCTAACTTTGATCCCCAAAATCTGTTACACATCTACAATTACCAAAAAACACCTATGCTAAATAGTTTCTAAATTTTATCCTGAGTTTAGAAATACCCAATGTTTACATGTTCTTTAGTTTTTTTGCAAGTTATAGGGCCATAAATACAAGTAGCACTTTGCTATTTCCAAACCCCTTTTATTTAAAATTAGCGCTAGTTACATTGGAACCCTGATATCTGTCAGGAATACCTGAATATCCCTTGACATGTATATATTTCTTTTTAGAAGACAACCCAAAGTATTGATCTAGGTCCATTTTGGTATATTTCATGCCACCATTTCACCGCCAAATGTCATCAAATAAAAAAAAAAGTTCACTTTTTCACAAATTTTGTCACAAACTTTAGGTTTCCCACTGAAATTATTTACAAACAGCTTCTGCAATTAAGGCACAAATGGTTGTAAATGCTTCTTTGGGATCCCCTTTGTTCAGAAATAGCAGACTTATATGGCTTTGGGTTGCTTTTTGGTAATTAGAAGGCCGCTAAATGCTGCTGCGCACCACACATAAATTATGCCCAGCAGTGAAGGGGTTAATTAGGTAGGTTGTAGGGAGCTTGCAGGGTTAATTTTAGCTTTAGGGTAAAGATCATCCTCCCACCTGACACATCGCACCCTGTGATCCCTCCCAAACAGCTCTCTTCCCTCCCCCACCCCACAATTGTCCCCGCCATCTTAAGTACTGGCAGAAAGTCTGCCAGTACTAAATAAAATAAATTTTTCTTTTTTTTAATACAAAAAATAAAATGTTTTAGCTGTGATGGACCCCTGCCTTAGCCCCAACCTCCATGATCCCCCCCCCCAGCTCTCTAACCCTCTCCCCTACCTAATTGCCGCCATCTTGGGTACTGGCAGCTGTCTGCCAGTACCCAATTTGCCCCAAAAACAAAAGTATTTTTTTCTCTTTTTGCCATTATTAATGTTTTCTGTAGTGTAGCAGCAATACCCCAACCCCCTCCCCATCCCAGATCCTTATATATTTATTTTTTTAAAATCTTTCCCCCCCCCTCTTCCCTCCTCATTGGTTTCAGTGGCCAGCTAATCTCGCGCTCCCGGCACCCGGCGTGCACATTGCACTTACAGGAACCGGATGCCGGGTAGCGATGGGCCGCCCACCCGCCTCCCTGTTATGCTCCCACCCACCAACGAACGGCACCATCGCTACCGGTGCAGAGAGGGCCACAGAGTGGCTCTCTCTGCATCAGAGTCTTCTAAAAAGGTATTGCAGGATGCCTCCATATGGAGGCATCACTGCAATACCCTGAGAGCTACTGGAAGCGATTGCGATCGCTTCCAGCACTCTGTTAGACAACTGACGTACCAGGTACGTCTATTGTCAGTAACTGGTTGTCAATGCATGACATACCTGGTACGTCAGTTGTCATTAAGGGGTTAAAACTAAATACTTACCTGTAAAATAAACCCTAAGATAGCTACAATGTAATTAATAATTACATTGTAGCTATTTTAGGAATTATATTTATTTTACAGGTAACTTTGTATTTATTTTAGCTAGTTAGAATAGTTATTAAATAGTTATTAACTATTTAATAACTACCTAGCTAAAAGAAATACAAAATTACCTGTAAAAATAAATCCTAACCTAAGTTACAATTAAACCCAACACTACACTATCATTACATTAATTAATTAAATTACCTACAAATAACTACAATTAAATACAATTACATTAACTAAAGTACAAAAAATAAAAAAAGCTAAGTTACAAAAAATAAAAAAAATAAGTTACAAACATTTAAAAAATATTACAACAATTTTAAGCTACTTACACCTAATCCAAGCCCCCTAATAAAATAACAAAGCCCCCCAAAATAAAAAAATGCCCTACCCTATTCGAAATTAAAAAAGTTCAAAGCTCTTTTACCTTACCAGCCCTTAAAAGGGCCTTTCTTGGGGCATGCCCCCAAAAATTCAGCTCTTTTGCCTGTAAAAGAAAAATACAACCCCCCCCAACATTAAAACCCACCACCCACATACCCCTAATCTAACCCAAACCCCCCTTAAAAAAACCTAACACTACCCCCCTGAAGATCATCCTACCTTTAGTCGTCTTCACTCAGCCGAGCCACCGATGGAACTGAAGAGGAGATCCGGAGCGGCAGAAGTCATCATCCAAGGGGTGCTGAAGAAGTCTTCCATCCGATGAAGTGATCCTCCAAACGGCGCTGAAGAAGACTTCGATCCGGGCGATGTCATCTTCCAAGCGGGGTCTTCAATCTTCTTCTTCAGGATCCATCTTCATTCCGCCGACATGGAACAGCCTTCTTTCCCGACGGACTACCGTCGAATGAAGGCTCCTTTAAGGGACGTCATCCAAGATGGCGTCCCTTCAATTCCGATTGGCTGATAGGATTCTATCAGCCAATCGCAATTAAGGTAGGACAAAAACTTATTGGCTGATTGAATCAGCCAATCAGATTGAAGTTCATTCCGATTGGCTGATCCAATCAGCCAATCAGATTGAGCTTGCATTCTATTGGCTGTTCCGATCAGCCAATAGAATGCAAGCTCAATCTGATTGGCAGATTCAAATAGCCAATCAAATTTCTCCTACCTTAATTCCGATTGGCTGATAGAATCCTATCAGCCAATCGGAATTGAAGGGACGCCATCTTGGATGACGTCCCTTAAAGGAGCCTTCATTCGTCGGTAGTCCGTCGGGAAAGAAGGATGTTCCGCGTCGGAATGAAGATGGATCCTGAAGAAGAAGATTGAAGACCCCCACTTGGAAGATGACATCGCCTGGATCGAAGACTTCTTCAGCGCCGCTTGGAGGATCACTTCATTGGATTGGCTGATTCAATCAGCCAATCAGATTTTTCCTACCTTAATTCCGATTGGCTGATAGAATCCTATCAGCCAATCGGAATTGAAGGGACGCCATCTTGGATGACGTCCCTTAAAGGAGCCTTCATTCGTCGGTAGTCCGTCGGGAAAGAAGGATGTTCCACGTCGGCGGAATGAAGATGGATCCTGAAGAAGAAGATTGAAGACCCCGCTTGGAAGATGACATCGCCCGAATCGAAGACTTCTTCAGCGCCGTTTGGAGGATCACTTCATCGGATGGAAGACTTCTTCAGCGCCGCTTGGAGGATCACTTCATCGGATGGAAGATTTCTTCAGCACCCCTTGGATGATGACTTCTGCCGCTCCGGATCTCCTCTTCAGTTCCATCAGTGGCTCGGCTGAGTGAAGACGACTAAAGGTAGGATGATCTTCAGGGGGGTAGTGTTAGGTTTTTTTAAGGGGGGTTTGGGTTAGATTAGGGGTATGTGGGTGGTGGGTTTTAATGTTGGGGGGGGTTGTAGTTTTCTTTTACAGGCAAAAGAGCTGAATTTTTTGGGGCATGCCCCACGAAAGGCCCTTTTAAGGGCTGGTAAGGTAAAAGAGCTTTGAACTTTTTTAATTTAGAATAGGGTAGGGCATTTTTTTATTTTGGGGGGCTTTGTTATTTTATTAAGGGGCTTAGATTAGGTGTAAGTAGCTTAAAATTGTTGTAATATTTTTTAAATGTTTGTAACTTATTTTTTTTATTTTTTGTAACTTAGCTTTTTTTATTTTTTGTACTTTAGTTAGTTTATGTAATTGTATTTAATTGTAGTTATTTGTAGGTAATTTAATTAATTAATGTAATGATAGTGTAGTGTAAGGTTTAATTGTAACTTAGGTTAGGATTTATTTTACAGGTAATTTTGTATTTCTTTTAGCTAGGTAGTTATTAAATAGTTAATACCTATTTAATAACTATTCTAACTATCTAAAATAAATACAAAGTTACCTGTAAAATAAATATAAATCCTAAGGCCTAGATTTGGAGTTTTGTCGGTAACGACCCGAAAAACTAACTCTGGTATCGAGAGTCTACATAAAGGCTGCGTTAGGCTCCAAAAAAGGAGCGTAGAGCACTTTTAACGCAGCATCAACTCTCGATACCAGAGTTGCTTACGGACGCGGCCAGCCTCAAAAACGTGCTCGTGCACGATTCCCCCATAGGAAACAATGGGGCTGTTTGAGCTGAAAAAAAACCAAACACCTGCAAAAAAGCCGCGTTCAGCTCCTAACGCAGCCCCATTGTTTGCTATGCGGTAACCCTTCCTACGTCTGCACTTAACACTCTAACATGTACCCCGAGTCTAAACACCCCTAACCTTACACTTATTAACCCCTAATCTGCCGCCCCCGCTATCGCTGACCCCTGCATATTATTATTAACCCCTAATCTGCCGCTCCGTAAACCGCCGCTACTTACATTATCCCTATGTACCCCTAATCTGCTGCCCTAACATTGCCGACCCCTATATTATATTTATTAACCCCTAATCTGCCCCCCACAACGTCGCCTCCACCTGCCTACACTTATTAACCCCTAATCTGCCGACCGGACCTGAGCGCTACTATAATAAAGTTATTAACCCCTAATCCGCCTCACTAACCCTATAATAAATAGTATTAACCCCTAATCTGCCCTCCCTAACATTGCCGACACCTAACTTCAATTATTAACCCCTAATCTGCCGACTGAATCTCGCCGCTATTCTAATAAATGTATTAACCCCTAAAGCTAAGTCTAACCCTAACACTAACACCCCCCTAAGTTAAATATAATTTACATCTAACGAAATTAATTAACTCTTATTAAATAAATTATTCCTATTTAAAGCTAAATACTTACCTGTAAAATAAATCCTAATATAGCTACAATATAAATTATAATTATATTAGAGCTATTTTAGGATTTATATTTATTTTACAGGTAACTTTGTATTTATTTTAACCAGGTACAATAGCTATTAAATAGTTAAGAACTATTTAATAGCTAAAATAGTTAAAAAAATTACAAATTTACCTGTAAAAGAAATCCTAACCTAAGTTACAAATAAACCTAACACTAGACTATCAATAAATTAATTAAATAAACTACCTACAATTACCTACAATTAACCTAACACTACACTATCAATAAATTAATTAAATACAATTGCTACAAATAAATACAATTAAATAAACTACCTAAAGTACAAAAAATAAAAAAGAACTAAGTTACAAAAAATAAAAAAATATTTACAAACATAAGAAAAATATTACAACAATTTTAAACTAATTACACCTACTCTAAGCCCCCTAATAAAATAACAAAGCCCCCCAAAATAAAAAAAGGCCCTACCCTATTCTAAATTACTAAAGTTCAAAGCTCTTTTACCTTACCAGCCCTGAACAGGGCCCTTTGCGGGGCATGCCCCAAGAAATTCAGCTCTTTTGCCTGTAAAAAAAAACATACAATACCCCCCCCAACATTACAACCCACCACCCACATACCCCTAATCTAACCCAAACCCCCCTTAAATAAACCTAACACTAAGCCCCTGAAGATCATCCTACCTTGTCTTCACCATACCAGGTTCACCGATCGGTCCAGAAGAGCTCCTCCGATGTCCTGATCCAAGCCCAAGCGGGGGGCTGAAGAGGTCCATGATCCGGCTGAAGTCTTCATCCAAGCGGGCCAGAAGAGGTCTTCCATCCGATTGAAGTCTTCATCCAAGCGGCATCCATCAGGAGCGAAGCGGCAGCATCCTGAAGACCTCCACCGCGGAACATCCATCCTGGCCGACGACTGAACGACAAATGACGGTTCCTTTAAATGACGTCATCCAAGATGGTGTCCCTCGAATTCCGATTGGCTGATAGGATTCTATCAGCCAATCGGAATTAAGGTAGGAATATTCTGATTGGCTGATGGAATCAGCCAATCAGAATCAAGTTCAATCCGATTGGCTGATCCAATCAGCCAATCAGATTGAGCTCGCATTCTATTGGCTGATCGGAACAGCTGTTCAGGGCTGGTAAGGTAAAAGAGCTTTGAACTTTAGTAATTTAGAGTAGGGTAGGGCATTTTTTTAATTTGGGGGGCTTTGTTATTTTATTAGGGGGCTTAGAGTAGGTGTAATTAGTTTAAAATTGTTGTAATATTTTTCTTATGTTTGTAAATATTTTTTTATTTTTTGTAACTTAGTTCTTTTTTATTTTTTGTACTTTAGGTAGTTTATTTAATTGTATTTATTTGTAGCAATTGCATTTAATTAATTTATTGATAGTGTAGTGTTAGGTTAATTGTAGGTAATTGTAGGTAGTTTATTTAATTAATTTATTGATAGTCTAGTGTTAGGTTTATTTGTAACTTAGGTTAGGATTTCTTTTACAGGTAAATTTGTAATTATTTTAACTATTTTAGCTATTAAATAGTTCTTAACTATTTAATAGCTATTGTACCTGGTTAAAATAAATACAAAGTTACCTGTAAAATAAATATAAATCCTAAAATAGCTCTAATATAATTATAATTTATATTGTAGCTATATTAGGATTTATTTTACAGGTAAGTATTTAGCTTTAAATAGGAATAATTTATTTAATAAGAGTTAATTAATTTCGTTAGATGTAAATTATATTTAACTTAGGGGGGTGTTAGTGTTAGGGTTAGACTTAGCTTTAGGGGTTAATACATTTATTAGAATAGCGGCGAGATTCGGTCGGCAGATTAGGGGTTAATAATTGAAGTTAGGTGTCGGCGATGTTAGGGAGGGCAGATTAGGGGTTAATACTATTTATTATAGGGTTAGTGAGGCGGATTAGGGGTTAATAACTTTATTATAGTAGCGCTCAGGTCCGGTCGGCAGATTAGGGGTTAATAAGTGTAGGCAGGTGGAGTCGACGTTGTGGGGGGCAGATTAGGGGTTAATAAATATAATATAGGGGTCGGCGGTGTTAGGGGCAGCAGATTAGGGGTACATAAGGATAACGTAGGTGGCGGTGCTTTGCGGTCGGCAGATTAGGGGTTAATAAGTGTAGGCAGGTGGAGGCGACGTTGAGGGAGGCAGATTAGGGGTTAATAAATATAAAACAGGGGTCGGCGGTGTTAGGGGCAGCAGATTAGGGGTACATAAGGATAACGTAGGTGGCGGTTGGCAGATTAGGGGTTAAAAAATTTTTTTCGAGTGTCGGCGATGTGGGGGGACCTCGGTTTAGGGGTACATAGGTAGTTTATGGGTGTTAGTGTACTTTAGGGCACAGTAGTTAAGAGCTTTAGAAACCGGCGTTAGCCCAGAAAGCTCTTAACTACTGACTTTTTTCCTGCGGCTGGAGTTTTGTCGTTAGATGTCTAACGCTCACTTCAGAAACGACTTTAAATACCGGAGTTAGAGAAATCCCATTGAAAAGATAGGATACGCAATTTACGTAAGGGGATCTGCGGTATGGAAAAGTCGCGGCTGAAAAGTGAGCGTTAGACCCTGTTTTGAGTGACTCCAAATACCGGCGGTAGCCTAAAACCAGCGTTAGGAGCCTCTAACGCTGGTTTTCACGGCTAACGCCAAACTCTAAATCTAGGCCTAAGATAGCTACAATGTAATTATTAATTATATTGTAGCTATCTTAGGGTTTATTTTACAGGTAAGTATTTAGTTTTAAATAGGAATAATTTATTAAAGTATAGTGTAGTGTTAGGTGTAATTGTAACTTAGGTTAGTTTTTATTTTACAGGTTAATTTTTCTTTATTTTAGCTAGGTAAGCTATTAAATAGTTAATAACTATTTAATAGCTATTGTACCTAGTTAAAATAAATTGAAATTTGCCTGTAAAATAAAAATAAATCCTAACATAGCTACAATATAATTATTATTTATATTGTAGCTATATTAGGGTTTATTTTAAAGGTAAGTATTTAGTTTTAAATAGGATTAATTTAGTTCATAATAGAAATATTATTTTGATTTATTTAATTAATATTTAAGTTAGGGGGTGTTAGGGTTAGTGTTAGACTTAGGTTTAGGGGTTAATAATTTTATTACAGTGGCGGCAGTGTAGTGGGGGGCAGGATAGGGGTTAATAAATTTATTATAGGTGGCGACGGTGTAGGGGGGACAGGATAGGGGTTAATAAATGTAATATAGGTTGCGGCGGGGTCAGGGAGCGGCGGTGTAGGGGTTAAACTATTTATTTAGTTGCGCGCGAGGTGCGGGATCAGCAGGATAGGGGTTAATAACTTTATTATAGAGGGCGACGGTATAGGGGGGCAGGATAGGGGTTACTAGGTATAATGTAGGTTGCGGCGGTGTCCGGGAGCGGCGGTTTAGGGGTTAATACATTTATAAGAGTTGCGGCGGGGTCTAGGAGTGGCGGTTTAGGGGTTAATACATTTATAAGAGTTGCGACGGGGTCTAGGAGCGGCGGTTTAGGGGTTACTAACTTTATTTAGTTGCGGGAGGCTCCGGGGGCGCCGGTATAGGGGGTAGAACAGTGTAGTTAGTGTGGGTGCTTAGTGACAGGCTAGCAAGAAAGCTGTAAAAAAGCCAAAGAGCAGCGAGATCGGATGAGTGATAACTCTCACAGTCTGCTGCTTATCGCCCCGTACTTGGTGCGCGGCTTTTTGACAGCTTTTTTGATAACTTAGGCGAATTTTTGCAGGTCCGCGGCGGCGATGTGAGGCGAGCTTAGGCGGGCGTATTGGGCCGGCGAAGGCAGGAAAAGTTGACACTTTGATAACTATCCCTCTCTGATTTAAGCCAGGAAACCTGTTACACAAAAAGGTTTATCACCACATTTAGAAAGCATAATTTCATTTGTGTTCTTCCAATGAATTTTCTTGGTATTCCTTTAGGATTCCCTGAATTGTTTCGTTTTTATGGGATAGTCTAGACAAGGGGTTTTCTGCTAGCTCCCTAAAAAGCTCAAATTTCTGCTTTATCTGTTCTTTTTCATAAGAAGCTAGCTAAACTTCCTGATGTACAGACTTTTGTCCAGATCTTGGTTAGAATTAGGCCAGTTGTGAGACCTATTTCTCCCTGGAATTTGAATCAAGTTCTTTCTGTATTGCAAGGTTTTCCTTTGGACCGATGCATTCCATTGATATCAAGCTTTTATCTTGTAAAGTGTTTTTATTGTTAGCAATCTTCTCAGCTAGGAGAGTTTCTGAGTTGTCAGCCTTGTCCTGTAATTCTCCATTTTTAATTATTCCCAAGGATAAATAAGGCTGTACTTCGTACTAAGGGGGATATTTATCAAAGCCTCAACCCCAAATACGCTTGAATTCCACGTCGTAATTGTCGAAAGATTCATCCAACCTAGTTATCAAAGCCTCAAGATCAGAATAAGTTGAATTTTGTGACGTAACATACGATCCGGCGGTCTCAATCCGACAAAGATCAATGCAGATCGATGCGAGTTGAAACCCCGTTGAATTCTAGCGGAATTATGTTCATTTGCCATCCTATTCGACACTATTTAAAGCTTTCACAAAGTTATCAGAAATTCAACATTTATGCTTGCGTCTTTTCCGACACAGCGTACCTAGTTTTCAATCCGCCACCCTTGAGGTCTCGGATACCATAGAACTCAATGGGAGTTTGAAAACACAGAAATCTTATGTCTTAAATATGTATACCCATCAGAAATCTAACAATATTATTGCTACAAATTTGGTGCACTATATAGAGATTCATTTTTACATTTAAAAATATACACCTAGATTACGAGTTTTGCGTTAACAGGGGTGCGGTGCTAACGAGCAGTTTTCCCTCACCGCTCACCTACAGACAACGCTGATATTACGAATTTTTAGAAACCCGCCGTTAGCGACAGAAAAGTGAGCGGAGAGCAAAATTTAGCTCCATATCTCACCTCAATACCAGCGTTGCTTACGGTAGCGGTGAGCTGGCAAAAGGTGCTCGTGCACGATTTCCCCATAGGAATCAATTGGGGAGAGCCGGCTGAAAAAAAACAACTGCAAAAAAGCAGCTTTCAGATCTTAATGCAGCCCCATTGATTCCTATGGGGAAACAAATTTTATGTCTACTCCTAACACCCTAACATGAACCCCGAGTCTAAACACCCCTAATCTTACACTTATTAACCCCTAATCCGCCACCCCTGACATCGCCGACACCTGCATAATATTATTAACCCCTAATCTGCCGCTCTGGACACCGCCGCCACCTACATTATACTTATCTGCTGCCCCCAACATCACTGAACCCTACATTATATTTATTAACCCCTAATCTGCTGCCCCCAATGTCGCCGCAACCTAACTACATTTATTAACCCCTAATCTGCCGCCCCCAACGTCGCCGCCACTATATTAAATGTATTAACCCCTAAACCTAAGTCTAACACTAAACCTACCCCCCCTAACTTAAATATAATTTAAATATATCTAAATAAAATAACTACAATTAACTAAATTATTCCTATTTAAAACTAAATACTTACCTATAAAATAAACCCTAAGATAGCTACAATATAACTAATAGTTACATTATTTCTATTTTAGGGTTTATTTTTATTTTACAGGCAAGTTTGTATTTATTTTAACTAGGTAGAATAGTTATTAACACTACACTATAATTAAATTAATTACCTAAACTAAATACAATTAAATTCAATTTAAAAAAATAAAGTACGAAAAAAAACAAACACTAAATTACAGAAAATAATAAAATAATTACAAGTTTTTTAAACTAATTACACCTAATCTAATCCCCCTAATAAAATAAAAAGCCCCCCAAAATAATAAAAAGCCCTACCCTATACTAAATTACAAATAGCCCTTAAAAGGGCCTTTTGCGGGGCATTGCCCCAAAGTAATCAGCTCTTTTACCTGTAAAAAAAGTACAATACCCCCCCAACATTAAAACCCACCACCCACACACCCAAACCCTACTCTAAAACCGACCCAATACCCCCTTAATAAAACCTAACACTAACCCCTTGAAGATCACCCTACCTTGAGAAGTCTTCACCCAACCGGGCCGAAGTCCTCAATGAAGCCAGGCGAAGTGGTCCTCCAGACGGGCAGAAGTCTTCATCCAAGCTGGGAAGAAGAGGTCCTCCAGATGGGCAGAAGTCTTCATCCAGGCGGCATCTTCTATCTTCATCCATCCAGCGTGGAGCGGCTCCATCTTCAAGACATCCGATGCGGAGCATCCTCTTCAAACGAAGTCCAACTGAAGAATGAAGGTTCCTTTAAATGACGTCATCCAAGATGGCGTCCTTTCAATTCAGATTGGCTGATAGAATTCTATCAGCCAATCGGAATTAAGGTAGAAAAAATCCTATTGGCTGATCAGCCAATTGGATTGAGCTCACATTCTATTGGCTGATCCAATCAGCCAATAGAATGCAAGCTCAATCCTATTGGCTGATTGCATCAGCCAATAGGATTTTTTCTACCTTAATTCCAATAGGATTGATCTCGCATTCTATTGGCTGATCCAATCAGCCAATAGAATGCAAGCTCAATCCTAATGGCAGATTGCATCAGCCAATAGGATTTTTTCTACCTTAATTCTTACCTTTTCTACCTTAATTCCGATTGGCTGATAGAATTCTATCAGCCAATTGTAATTGAAGGGATGCCATCTTGGATGACGTCATTTAAAGGAACCTTCATTCTTCAGTTGGACTTCATTTGAAGAGGATGCTCTGCATCGGATGTCTTGAAGATGGAGCCGCTCCACGCCGGATGGATGAAGATAGAAGATGCCGCCTGGATGAAGACTTCTGCCCATCTAGAGGACCTCTTCTTCCTGGCTTGGATGAAGACTTCTGCCCGTCTGGAGGACAATTCGCCCGGCTTCGTTGAGGACTTTGGCCCGGTTGGGTGAAGAGAAGACTTCTCAAGGTAGGGTGATCTTCAACGGGTTTGTAATTTAGTATAGGGTAGGGCTTTTTATTATTTTGGGGGGCTTTTTTATTTTATTAGGGGGATTAGATTAGGTGTAATTAGTATAAAAAACTTGTAATTATTTTATTATTTTCTGTAATTTAGTGTTTTTCATATAACTGCATGTAATAGACACTACTATAAAGAATAAGATGCACAGATACTGATATAAAAATCCAGTATAAAATGGTTTAAAAACATAGTTAGAAGCTTTCAGTTTAGCTCTTTGAAAAGGCAGTTGTAAAGCTCACTGCAAGTGGGAAATAAGACACTCCCCCCCTCCCCCTTCTTTTGCATATGAAAAGACCCTTTACACAATCAAGAACAAGCTGGAGAAGGTAGCTGACGGTATTCAAATAAAACTTTGGTGCTTGGTTAGGAGTCTGAAAATCATAGCAATGTTCTTTAAAAATAAGCAAAATTATACATTTAAAAAAAAAAAACTTTATGGGCTTTATAAATAGATCATCTACAAAACATTTATGCAAAGAATAAATGAGTGTATAATGGCCCTTTAAGAGTGTTATGATACGGCGTTAGCCCATAAAACTTTTAACTACTGTCTTTTAAATGCAGTACCAGGCTTGACAGGAGAGGCTGTACCGCTCACTTTTTGGAAGACTCATAATACCGCGCGCTATGCAAGTCCCATTGAAAATATAGGATAAGCAATTGACGTAAGTAGATTTGCGGTATTTTCGAGTCTGACCAAAAAAGTGAGAGGTGAGCCTGTCATTTCAAGACTCGTAATACCAGCGGGCATTAAAAAACAGCATTGGGACCTCTCAACGCTGCTTTTTAAGGCTTACGCAAGACTCGTAATCTAGCCGATAGATATTTTGATTTTTTTTTTTTTATCTATAACTTTACAATCATGTTCAGGACTATAATACTGACATAAATCTTCCACATTTTGGGAATCAACTAATAATCAGATAGATGATGATAAATATTTTAATCCCACATTCCCATTAACTTAACTTAACTCAAGTATATAAATGATATATACCTAGCAATGACTATAGTTGCAATAACTATTAAACTGTAGCTTGTAGTAATATTTAAGATCTAGGAACACAAGTAAGAACATGGACCCTTTACCTATATCCTAAGAACCTGTTATGATGTTAACGATTAAACATTTATACATTATTTTACTATCTTAGGCTACCAACAAAAACTATCAACCTTTTACCCAGTACCGGTTGGTAGGTCCTTATGTTGCAGTCTAGATGTTAGGTATAATTGCACAAATAGTAAAATCACAACTGTCCTTAGAGGGTCTCTGCATAGTTAGGTATAGCGTCTTAACCCACTCCTACTCTCCATGTCTGTGTACCAAACATAGACCTCGGACAAAACTCATGTCACTGTATCATAGCCGGCAAAGGAGTAAAAAATTCCACCTTCCGTCTCTGTTCCATGCCCGGCGAATGGTTTAAGAGTTTCACACTCCAGCTCAGCTCCATGTTGATTCCGTTTAAGTCTCAGCACACATCCTCATGATCGCCTAGCTCAACCTCCATTGCTGCGACGTCGGTCTCTGCAGAGCTCGCCCGTATCCACGTGGCTGATCTAATATGCGCTTCTGAGGTTTGGCCTTAACTCCCAAGAAGCTAGAGTGTAAGGAAAGGTCTCGGCTTTCCTTGTTGCATATGTCCAGGTTTGAGCCATATTCACTGCTCTTGAAATTCTGCTGGGGATCTGGTATGCCCACCTCTCTCTCACTATATAATGTCTCTGGCACACTAATAGCCTCCAGGCCGACATTCTGTAAGATATTAGCAAATTCTTGCAGCAGTGATGTTTCAAAGTCTGTAAAGAGGGCTAATAGCCTTGTAGAAAGATCCACCATAATAGTGCTTATCGTAGCATCTCCCATTACTATGGGTGGGGGGAAAACAGCAGCCTAGGCTCCAGAGGTAACCAGAACGTTCCAGTTATGGCACAGAATAACAACCTCCTCAGGGCCTCACTGGATAGCATAGGCTAGGAACGCAATCAGAACAGAAGCTCACTGACAGTTTAAATATATTCCTGAGTAATGTAGTCGTATGTAGTTGCAGAATAAGGTGGATATATCCCAGAAACATATAGTTTAATTGCTTGTATACTAGAGATGATGGAAGAGCTCCTGCAATGCACCTCCTGCCGATCCAGCGGTCAGCTCCACCCCCCCGATATTTTGATTTTTAAAATCTATTTGTACCATGTTTAATGTTGTATATATGCTTATACAAATCTCACAAACACATTCGCCTAGATTACGAGTCTTGCCTTATCCTTAAAAAGCAGCATTGAGAGGTCCCAACGCTGCTTTTTAATGCCCGCTGGTATTACAAGTCTGGCAGGTACAGATGTACCGCTCACTTTTCTTCCGCGACTCGAGCATACTGCAAATCCACTTACGTAAATTGCGTATACTATCTTTTTAATGAGATTTGCCTAACGCCGGTATTACGAGTCTTGGAAAAAGTGAGCGGTACACCCTCCCCTGTCAAGACTCCTACCGCATTTAAAAGTCAGTAGTTAAGAGTTTTATGGTCTATCGCCATAACATAAAACTCTTAACTAAAGTGATAAAAAGTACACTAACACCCATAAACTACCTATTAACCCCTAAACCGAGCCCCCCCCACACATCGCAAATACTTAAATACATTTTTTAACCCCTAATCTGCCGACCGGACATGCCACCACTTCAATAAATATATTAACCCCTAAACCGCTGCACTCCCGCCTTGCAAACATTAGTTCAATTTTATCAACCCCTAATCTGCCGTCCCTAACATCGCCAACACCTACCTACATTTATTAACCCCTAATCTTCCGCCCCCAACGTCGCTGCAACTATATTAAATGTATTACCCCCTAAACCTAAGTCTAACCCTAAACCTAACACCCCCTAACTTAAATATAATTTAAAATAATATAAACAAAATTACTACAATTAACTAGATTATTCCTATTTAAAACTAAATACTTACCGATAAAATAAACCCTAAGATAGCTACAATATAACTAATAGTTACATTGTATCTATCTTAGGGTTTATTTTTATTTTACAGGCAACTTTGTATTTATTTTAACTAGGTACAATAGTTATTAAATAGTTATTAACTATTTAATAACTTCCTAGTTAAAATAAATACAAATATACCTGTAAAATAAATCCTAAATTACAATTACACCTAACACTACACTATCATTAAATAAATTACCTAAATTAACTACAATTAATTACAATTAAATTAAATAAACTAAATTATGAAAAAAACCCCCACTAAATTACAGAAAAAAATAAAATAATTAAAAAATTTTAAAACTAATTACACATAATCTAATCCCCCTTAATAAAATAAAAAAGCCCCCCAAAATAATAAAAATCCCTACCCTATACTAAATTACAAATAGCCCTTAAAAGAGCTTTTTGCGGGGCATTGCCCCAAATAATCAGCTCTATTACCTGTAAAAAAAAAAAGACAATACACCCCCCCAACATTAGAACCCACCACACACACAACCAACCCTACTCTAAAACCCACCCAATCCCCCCTTAATAAAACCTAACACTACCCCCTTGAAGATCACCCTACCTTGAGACGTCTTCACCCAACCTGGCAGAAGTGGTCCTCCAGACGGTCTGAAGTCTTCATCCTATCCGGCAGAAGAAGTCCTCCAGACAAGCAGAAGTCTTCATCCAGGCGGCATCTTCTATCTTCATCCATCTGGAGCGGAGCGGCTCCATCTTCAAGACATCCGACGCGGAGCATCCTCTTCTCCCGACGACTAACACTAAATGACGGTACCTTTAAGTGACGTCATCCAAGATGGCGTCCCTTCAATTCCGATTGGCTGATAGAATTCTATCAACCAATCGGAATTTAGGTAGAAAAAATCCTATTGGCTGATGCAATCAGCCAATAGGATTGAAGTTCAATTCTATTGGCTGATCCAATCAGCCAATAGTATACAAGCTCAATCCTACTGGCTGATTGGATTTTACATGTATATTTGTATTTATTATAACTAGGAAATTATTAAATAGTTAATAACTATTTAATAACTATTCTACCTAGTTCAAATAAATGCAACGTTGCCTGTAAAATAAAAATAAACCCTAAGATAGATACAATGTAACTATTTGTTATATTGTATCTATCTTAGGGTTTATTTTATCGGTAAGTATTTAGTTTTAAATAGGGATAATTTATTTAATAATAATAATTTTATTTAGATTTATTTAAATTATATTTAAGTTAGGGGGGTTAGGGTTAGGGTTAGACTTAGGTTTAGGGGTTAATAACTTTATTATAGTGGCGGCGACGTTGAGGGCTGCAGATTAGGGGTTAATAATTGTAGGGAGGTTGCGACGACATTGGGGAAGGTGATGTTGGGGGCGACAGATTAGGGGTTCATAAGTATAATGTAGGTGACGGCGGTGTCCGGAGTGGCAGATTAGGGGTTAATAATATAATGTAGTTTGCGGCGATGTCGGGGGCGGCAGATTAGGGGTTAATAAGTGTAAGATTAGGGATGTTTAGACTTGAGGTTCATGTTAGGATGTTAGTTGTAGACATAAGGGGTGCGATCCAATATACAGCGTAGTTTTCGGCGCAAGCGAGGGAACCCGCGCCACCCGTAGTTTCACCTCACACAGGGTATCCAAAATACCCCGCCGGCAGTTGCTAAAGTGCCGTAAGTCGGACAAACTAGCGATGTCCAGAAATGAGCATAACTACAAATTTCTAGAGTCGCCAGAAACTGCCTGTGCCTAAAAAAGTATAAAATCTCCCGTAACTGTCTAACACGCCTCCCAAAAATAGCCCGACACGTATACCCCTATATCCGGAATCCCCCCTCTCACTCCTAATAATAAATGTATTAACCCCTAGACCGACAACCCCCACAATGCAATAAGCCTAATTATTAACCCCTAAACCACCATAGCCCACACCGCAATAAACCTATCCTAGTATTAACCCCTACACCGCCGCTCCCGGACCCCGCCGCCACTAAATAAAGTGTTTAACCCCTAAACTGCCGCTCCCAGAACCCGCCGCCACCTACATTAAATTTATTAACCCCTAATCTGACCCCCCTACACCGCCGCCACCTACATTAAATATATTACCCTCTAATCTGACCCCCCTACACCGCCGCCACCTATATTAAATGTATTACCCCCTAATCTGACCCCCCTACACCGCCGCCACCTACATTAAATAAGTTAACCTCTAATCTGACCCCCCCTACACCGCCGCCACTTATATTAAATGTATTACCCCCTAATCTGACCCCCCTACACCGCTGCCACCTACATTAAATATATTAACCTCTAATCTGACCCCCCTACACCGCTGCCACCTATATTAAATGTATTACCCCCTAATCTGACCCCCCTACACCGCCGCCACCTACATTAAATATATTAACCCCTAATCTGACCCCCCTACACCGCTGCCACCTACATTAAATATTTTACCCCCTAAACCTAAGTCTAACCCTAACACCCCCTAACTTAATTATTATTTAAATAAATATAAATAATATTAATATTATTAACTAAAGTATTCCTATTTAAAACTAACTACTTACCTATAAAATAAACCCTAAAATAGCTACAATATAATTAATAAATACATTGTAGCTATTTTAGGATTTATATTTATTTTACAGGTAACTTTGTATTTATTTTAACTAGGTACAATAGCTATTAAATAGTTAATAACTATTTAATAGCTACCTAGTTAAAATAATTTCAAAATTACCTGTAATTTTATTATTTTGGGGGGCTTTTTTATTTTATTAGGGGGCTTAGATTAGGTGTAATTAGATTAAACTTCTTGTAATATTTTTTTATTTTTTGTAATTTAGTGCTTGTTTTTTGTAATATAGTTTAGTTTATTTAATTGTATTTTATTATAGATAATTGTAGTTAATTTATTTAATTAATTTATTGATAGTGTAGTGTTAGGTGTATTTGTAACTTAGGTTAGGATTTATTTTACAGGTAATTTTGTAATTATTTTAACTAGGTAGCTATTAAATAGTTATTAACTATTTAATAGCTATTGTACCTAGTTAAAATAAATACAAAGTTACCTGTAAAATAAATATAAATCCTAAAATAGCTACAATGTAATTATTAATTATATTGTAGCTATTTTAGGGTTTATTTTATAGGTAAGTATTTAGTTTTAAATAGGAATACTTTAGTTAATAATATTAATATCATTTATATTTATTTAAATAATAATTAAGTTAGGGGGTGTTAGGGTTAGACTTAGGCTTAGGGGGTAATATATTTAATGTAGGTGGCGGCGGTGTAGGGGGGTCAGATAAGGGGTTAATAACTTTAATGTAGGTGGCGGCGGTGTAGGGGGGTCAGATTAGGGGGTAATACATTTAATATAGGTGGCGGCGGTGTAGGGGGGTCAGATTAGGGGGTAATACATTTAATGTAGGTGGCGGCGGGGTCCGTGAGCGGCGGTTTAGGGGTTAAACACTTTATTAGGTATTGCGGTGGGGGATTGCGGTTGACAGGTAGATAGACATTGCACATGCGTTAGGTGTTTAGTTTTTTTTGTAGGCATTTTAGGGAGTTACGGTGCTCTCATACTCAGCTCAAGGCCTGCTACGGCTGAATTTTATGGCGAGGTGAAAATGGAGTAAGTTTTCTCCATTTTCGCCACGTAAGGCCTTGCGCTGGATATTGGATACCAAATTGCGCGGGTTTTATATGTTAGTCTATGGGGGGAAAAAACTACGTCCGCCGGGTGAAATATATGTGCCGCATTTATTTGCGGCACTGTATATAGGATACCAAACCCGTGCAAGAAACGGCGTCGCTGGCTTTTGCGGGCAATGCTGCATATCGGATGTGGCCCAATATGTCTTTCCCCATAGGAATCAATGGGGATGCGTTAGGAGCTGAACGCTGCTTTTTTGCAGGTGTTAGACTTTTTTTCAGCCGAATCAGTCCCATTGATTCCTATGGGGAAATTATGCACGGCCACGTTTTTCCAGCTTACCACTACCGTAAGCAGCGTTGGTATTGAGGTGAGATGTGGAGCTAAATTCTGCTCTACGCTCACTTTTTTGCAGCTAACGCCGGGTTTGTAAAGACCCGTAATACCAGCGTTGTCTGTGGTGAGCGGTAAGAAAAAACTGTGCGATAGCACCACACACCATTACCGACAAAAACTCGTAATCTAGCCGATTGTTATTAAATAGCATTCCCTTTCTGTCGTGTTTTTTTTTTTTTTTTTTATAAATCATTTTATTGAGGTAATTATTTGGCATACAAATAAGGGATTGCAGCAATATACACAGTAGACATGTGCATGGCGAAAAAATTCGGTTCGGATCGATTCTGATTTTTTCTAATTTCGGTTCGGAGCGATTTGAATTCGGAAAAATTTGAATAAATTCGGTTCAGATTTGTTTTGGATTCATTCGGATTCGAATAAATTCGGCTGGATTCGGTTCGATTCGGTTCGGAAATTCGGAATTTCGGTAAGTGTTAGGTGGGATTAGACTAGTATTATGTACTGTACATTAGGTGTAACCCATAGCAGAGTGATATAACCTAATATACTGTACAATACTAGTGTAATCCATGGCCATCCGAATCTACCGAATAAATCCGAATAAATCCGAAGTTATTCGGATTTATTCGGTAGATTCGGCACTATTTTAATTCGGAGATTCGGTTCGATCCGAATCTCTGAATTTTCCGAATTTTCCGAATTTCCGAATCGAACCGAACCGAATCGCACATGTCTAATACACAGAATTTTGAAATTGCTCATAGCAAGATACATCATAAGGGTTACATATTAGAGTTGCATATGTAAAAACACTGGTTGCGATCTACATGGTTGAAGACAAATAATACATACGATTGCTGCAAGAAGAAAAGAGAAAGAAAAGAAACAGTATAGCAACATGCCAATGAAAAAAAATAAACCTTCATATCTTTCTGAGAGGCCACACTTGGGCTACAAATCAAATGAAATACATAACAATAAATGAAGGTTGAAACAATTGTAGGAGACCACTTGTGGGTCTCGTTATCTAAACCTCAGGTTTTAGTTTTAATATAGTCTGTAGCGAAGCCTTCAAACTGGTACAGTGGGTCACTTTTGGGCCCATTCCAGATCTTAGTAGCTACAAAGAAGGCAGCTAAAAAAATATTTTAAGATTGTAGACTTGGTAAGTAATGTTATTCAGTCTTGCTGAGCTAAGTATGGTAGGTACAGTCAACACTATGGCGTTTTGTGACTTGTTGTCTTGTTGAGATAGGTGGGGAAAATAAGGTCAACTCTATGTAAAATGTAAGAGTTATTATTAAGAGATTAGTAAGGGATGTGGTATAGGCGAGATAAACCGTGTAGGTAGTCCTCCTAAACTAGGAGGCTTATTATGTGGCGATGAGGGGGGAGGTGGTGATTTAAGTATAGTAGGAACCATGTAAAGTGACTTAACCATATATACAGTCTCAGGAACATATGAGGGAAAAATAGAAATGAACTAAGTACATATTGAACTAGAGTTATACCTGGCACATTGGGGCTTCAAGTTCTATGCTCTCAGAACCGACATGTTTTAAGTATCTTATTTAGGATGTAGTGCGTGATAAGACCATAAATAATAGGATGAATGCAGGTCCAGCCTGCCCTAAAATTATGTCAGAGGCCTTAAAGCAAAGCTATGTGTTGCAGTATATCTACGGCTACAGCAGCAGGTTATGAGTTTGCATGCTATGTCACACACTAACAAACACAAAATAGCAATAAGATAGGTCATGAGGAACAGACGGTATATTAAGAGAAACAAAAGAACAAATGCCATGTAAAGAGAAGCATAGCTAATTGTGTCAGCTATAAACCTTCAAAGAGTATAGATAATTATCAGTGTATAGTCGGAATATTGGATACGCAGCAATAACCTGCAGTAATAACTAAATAGAGCTAGTCAAATAGGTCCATATAGAGCATTGCTTAAATGATATTAACAGTTTGCGTGTTGTGAAGTATGAGTTTTGTCTAAAATTTGAAATCATACCAAGTCCCTAAACATAAGATAAAAGAAATATTAACAGTTATGCCGTTAGCTATAATACTATGGAGTAAGGATAACTAGAGTAAAGGGTCTGCAGTCTTTTTACTAATAGTACCTATATAGACAAAATGGAGATACACCAAGACCAGACTGAATGTGGGTTTCTATTCCACTCTTTTAAGTAATTAAACCACATCCCTTGGGTGTGGGCCCTATACCCAAAGACAGGTGTATGAGCTATATTAAGAGTAAGGTAGGTCCTAGTGGTAAGCCATTCCTTGACCATAAACCTTAACCCCTTAATGACCGAGGACGTGCAGGGTACGTCCTCAAAAAAAAGGCAGTTAATGCCTGAGGACGTACCCTGCACGTCCTCTGTGTGGAAAGCAGCTGGAAGCGATCCTGATCGCTTCCAGCTGCTTTCCGGTTATTGCAGTGATGCCTCGATATGGAGGCATCCTGCAATAACCTTACATGGCCTTCCGGTGCAGAGAGAGCCACTCTGTGGCCCTCTCTGCACCGGACATCGATGGCCGGTATCGTTGGTGGGTGGGAGCCGGCTTGGGAGGCGGGTGGGCGGCCATCGGTGTGTGCTGCTTAGTCAAGGGGGGCGGGATCGGGGGCGGGAATGTTAGGGGGCGCGCGCGGGCGCGCGCGCGTGCACGGAGGGTGGCGGGCGGGCGCGTGCACGGGCGGGAGCGGGTGGGAACCGCTACACTACGGCAAAGAAATGCCCAAATCTTTAATAAGAAATGCCCAAATCTCACAAAAAGAGATCGTGGAGGGGTGGGGGGTTGGTTTGGTGTGGGGGGAAGCTACACTACAGAAAAAATTAGTAAAAATAAAAAAAAAAGCATGTTTTCTTCTAAACTGGGTACTGGCAGACAGCTGCCAGTACCCAAGATGGCGCAGATTAAGTTAGAGTGGGAGGGTTATAGAGCTGTTTGGGGGGGATCAGTGAGGTTAGGGGCTAAGGGGGGATAGTACACAGCAGCATATGTAAATATGCTTTTTTTAAAACACACAAAAAAAACCAAATATAGCTTTTATTTTAGTACTGGCAGACTTTCTGCCAGTACTTAAGATGGCGGGGACAATTGTGGGGTGGGGGAGGGAAGAGAGCTGTTTGGGAGGGATCAGGGGGTCTGATGTTTCAGGTGGGAGGCTGAGCTCTACTCTAAATGTGATATTAACCCTGCAAGCTCCCTACAAGCTACCTAATTAACCCCTTCACTGCTAGCTATAATACACGTGTGATGCGCAGCGGCATTTAGCGGCCTTCTAAATACCAAAAAGCAACGCCAAAGCCATATATGTCTGCTATTTCTGAACAAAGGGGATCCCAGAGAAGCATTTACAACCATTTGTGCCATAACTGCACAAGCTGTTTGTAAATGATTTCAGTGAGAAACCTAAAATTGTGAAAAATGTTACGTTTTTTTTAATTTGATCGCATTTGGCGGTGAAATGGTGGCATGAAATATACCAAAATGGGCCTAGATCAATACTTGGGGTTGTCTACTACACTACACTAAAGCTAAAATTACCCCAAAAAGCTCCCTACATGCTCCCTAATTAACCCCTTCACTGCTGGGCATAATACACGTGTGGTGCGCAGTGGCATTTAGTGGCATTCTAATTACCAAAAAGCAACACCAAAGCCATATAAGTCTGCTATTTCTGAACAAAGGGGATCCCAGAGAACAATTTACAACCATTTGTGCCATAATTGCACAAGCTGTTTGTAAATAATTTCAGTGAGAAACCTAAAGTTTGTGAAAAAATTTGTGAAAAAGTGAACAATTTTTTTTATTTGATCGCATTTGGCGGTGAAATGGTGGCATGAAATATACAAAAATGGGCCTAGATCAATACTTTGGGATGTCTACTAAAAAAAAATATATATATGTCAATAGATATTCAGAGATTCTTGAAAGATATTAGTGTTCTAATGTAACTAGCGCTAATTTTGAAAAAAAATGGTTTGGAAATAGCAAAGTGCTATTTGTATTTATTGCCCTATAACTTGCAAAAAAAGTAAAGAACATGTAAACATTGGGTATTTCTAAACTCAGGACAAAATTTAGAAACTATTTAGCATGGGTGTTTTTTGGTGGTTGTAGATATGTAACAGATTTTGGGGGTCAAAGTTAGAAAAAGTGTGTTTTTTTCCATTTTTCCTCATATTTTATAATTTTTTTTATAGTAAATTATAAGATATGATGAAAATAATGGTATCTTTAGAAAGTCCATTTAATGGCGAGAAAAACGGTATATAATATGTGTGGGTACAGTAAATGAGCAAGAGGAAAATTACAGCTAAACACAAACACCGCAAAAATGTAAAAATAGCCTTGGTCCCAAACGGACAGAAAATGGAAAAGTGCTGTGGTCATTAAGGGGTTAAGCATAGCATTTCCAACTCCCTAGTAATAAAGGAAAATGTATCTATAGTTACATGAATATTGATACATCTGGGTGAAAGGCAATGCAGCGACGCGGTATAAGAAAAGGGAGAGTCCTTCACCCCACTCCAGATCGCAAGGCTGGAGATGGTCTCCGAGCTAACTGCAAGGGCCCTCCACACATATCGGCAATTATCATACAAGGCTCCATAGGCAGATCCAAGTGTGCGGTCAGGTAAAAGATCAGTTCGCTGCTACTAGAGCCATGGGGATCTCCCAAGATTTCCCCGGTGCACATGAGTGGAACAGCTGTATGTCGCTCCTCAAGCTAGATTTCAATGCCGCTCTAGGGCTGCTGCCAAAACCAAGCACAGAGGGAGTTCCAGGAGCATAAGAAGGGCAGGATCCCCGCTGACCTACTATCCTCCATCTCCGGGTCTTAATCCACATGGTCGGCTGTATGGTGTGAGGTGTAGCTTCCACTGCGGCTTGATGCGTGTTAGTAGCTGCGTTTAGGTAATTTACTTCTACTTTGAGAATATTGTTTCCTCGTATTACCTGGACTGCAGGTATGAATCTATGGATTGGCTCAGTAGAAATCTTAGTCAGAAGCGCATTTAGGAGTCAAGGGAGGCCTCAATAAAGCCCGAAGCTAAGGACTCCCAGTCCACCCTGGCCTCCATTTTCCTTGTCAAAAAGTCTGAAATCACAGCCGATATCCCCACTGCGGCTGCTCCAACAACTCAGTTTAGCTAACTAAGAGCAAACCGGGAGTCACTGCGAGGGTATTGTGAGCTGTAAGTCTTTGTATGGCTGTCGCAAGTCTACCATTAACTGCGCCAGTGGTCTACTTCTGCATGGCTGTGTTACAGGGCTTAGACTGGGAGTAAATGAGATATATAGGTTCCCATATTCAATGGGCCGGATGCTTTGTGAGGAAAACTGGTAGGAGTCTTCGGTAAAGCTGTGAAGATGTATGCTAGCCTATATTTTTACCCCTAATATCTGGATCTAGAGCCAGAGCTCTTGCAGTGTGCGTCTGGTCTCTTAGGTAGTTGGCTCCATCCCCTCTGTGATGTTTTTCATTGGTCATACTCTATATTATTCTTTAATTCACTCTTCAAAAAATTTTTTTTAACAAAGGATAGCAAAAGGATGAAAACTTAAAAAAAAATTAAAAATCAAATTCACAAAAAGGATAGCAAGAGAATAAAAACAGTGCCAAAAAAACAAAACAATATTTGAAAATGATAATCAAATTCACACAAAGGATAGCAAGAGAATGAAAACAGTGCAAAAAAAATACAATATTTGAAAATGATAATCGAATTCAAACAAAGGATAGCAAGAGAATGAAAACAGTGCCAAAAAATACAATATTTGAAAATGATAATCGAATTCACACAAAGGATAGCAAGAGAATGAAAACAGTGCCAAAAAAATACAATATTTGAAAATGATAATCAAATTCTCACAAAGGATAGCAAGAGAATGAAAACAGGGGCATTAAAAATACATTGACATGATTTTAAAATGGCATTCTATTTTGTGCAGGTTCAACAGCTGTAATAAATGCAGGTGTATTATTTGTGCAATTTAATCAATTACTTATGCACAACACATGAGTATTTAGCTAGGGATGAAATCTGAACTCTGATTTTCTGTGTTTGCATGGCAGCGTTGTGGAGGCTTAAAAGGTCAGTCATTATATTTTAACTAAAAAAAAACATAATAGCACTGTTTTCATTCTGTTGCTATCCTTTGTTGTAAGTAGAATGCCATTTTAAAGTCATTTCTATGTATTTTGCATGTCATTGTTTTCTTTTGTGCTTGCAAAATACATTGAAATTAATTTAAAATGGCATATCATAATGTTCGACATTGCATTCTCTTTCTAACTTCGGTTTTGCAAAGTTAATATACCACATTGTTCTTAAAATGGTATTTCAAAAACACAGTAATCATTGACCTTTTAAGCCTCCACAATGCTGCCATCCAAACACAGAAAATCTGAATTATGATTGCAACCATAGCTAAATACTAATGTGTTTTGCTTAAGTTATTTAGTTAAAGTGATAGTAAACTCTCCCCTTTTTAAAATCAGATCTGGAATGTAAGCGCTATTTTAGATGGAGTTTTATTCATCATGTGCAATGAAGATGCGCTATAACTTCGTTTTTAATATAGATATGAAATTCAAATACCCCATGTTACACCACCCACTTCAAAAGTCAACTTTTCTGTCAGCTAAATGATTGAATTACTCTCCAATCAATGCTCTAGCTACAACAAAAGTGCCATATGGGGAGAGCGCTGATTGGACAACAATTCAATCTGTTAGCTCACAGAAAATTTTACTTTTGAAGTAGGCGGAGGAGCATGCAGTATTTGAATTTCATATCTATATTAAAAAGCATGCTATACTGCATCTTCATTACAGCTAATGAATTAAACTTCATCTAAAATAGCGCTTACATTCCAGATCTGATTTTAAAAAGGGGAGAGTTTACCATCACTTTAATTGCCCAAACAATACACCTGCATTTATTACAGCTGCTGAACTCACCTGGATGATCTAATTCTAGACATATTAATTTTGACACAACATTTTGCTCGTCAAATGACGCAATAATACTGAAATTCGGTTAATTGTGAATAAATTATTCAATCAATTTGCTCATAAAATGATGCAAGAATAATTAAATTCTGGAACTCATTTGTTAGGTAATGTGTGGCGCATCTTTTATTCAATTGCTGAAATCATTCACAGCTGTAGAACTTGGCATTATAAAAGGGGCTTTCAATTACTTCATTTCATTATTATTTTGAGCATGGACATTCTAAATGCTCTACAGTTTGTCCTGTACTTAAGTAGATGCAGGGAAAGACAGGTGTTGATGGCTGCGGTTGTGCTACAAAGAAGATGCCAGTGGGTGCCAAGGGTGTCCCTGCCTAGGGTTGGTCTCCATGCCCTCAGTGATCCATAGATTTTGACTAAATAGGGCCTCTATTGAGAGGCTCTATGTCGAAATCAAGGACTCTCTCGAGCCACTGACTGCAAGAACTAGGGCAATCTCTGGGATGGTGAAATTACTATCGTTCCTCTATTTCTTGGCACCTGGATCATTCCAGGCTGTGGCAGGTCTAGGCGTAGGTATGAGCCAGGCAACCTTCTCACATCATCTGAAGGTTGTCCTGAATGCCTTGCACCAATGCCTAGGCCATCATGTCCACTTCCCCAATACACCTGAGGAGTGGCATGCTGTCAAGCTCCAGTTCTATCATCTGGCTGGATAGCCAAGAGTATTGGGGGCCATAGATTGCATGCATGTATTGGTGAAGCCTCCCAGGGGTACAGAAGAGCCATACCGGGACAGGAAGCACAACCACTTGCTGAATATCCAGGTCATCTGTGACGCCAGGTTGAGGATCATGAGCATACGCTCTGGACTCCCTGGCTGCAACCACGATTCCTTCGTCCTCCAGAATTCGACCATCTACCATCGTTTCCAGGAGGGAAAAATGCCAGAGGGAATCCTGATAGGTAAATATCTCATATATACTCCAACATATGTATATGATATATATTATTCATTCTGATTGCTAATGTCAATGATCTATTTCTTTACGCAGGTGATTCTGGATATTCATGTCTTCTGTGGCTGTTCACACCCATCCACAACCCGAACGGAGTGGAAGAGGTGCACTACAACGAGGCACACATCGCCACCAGATCGGTGATTGAGCGCACCTTTGGCGTATTGAAGAGCCGATTCTGCTGCTTGAACATCTCTGGTGGGGTTCTTCAGTACGCCCCCTCCAAAGTCTCCTTAATTTTTTTGATTTGCTGTATGTTGCACAACATTGCCCTAACAATCCCTGATATAGAGTTTAGATAACCATGAGTATGAGGAACATCTAGCTCCATTACAGGAGAATGATGCTAGGGGATTCCAAGCTTGAGCAGACTATATTCAGGTGGTTTTTGGGCAATAATGTTGAAAGTGCAACATACAGTATTTATTTTATTCATATTTACTTTACAGTATAATTTTTAATCCAAAAGATTATATATTTTGGGTTATGTTTTGGCAAAATTTGTCATTTAAATATCGACAAAATTATATTGTATATCATCGTCTTTCCATTGATTAAAAGTTGTTCATTTTGTCAATCTTGCAATTGTTCAATGTAAAGTTTATGAAAAACAGATGTTTAATAAAATATCTTCAAATAAATATTTTTTTGGCTGTACACTTGACTCTGTTTTTATTTTTAAAGTTATAGCAATAACATTTTTAAATATGTGTTTACCTTCTCTCTATGTTTTTTCAAACTGCCCCCTTATTTAATTTCTTTAGACAGACTTGCATTTTAGCCACTCACTGTTAATTTCAGGGTAACTTAACGTGCATGAGGTCAATGTTATCTGTATGAAACACATTAACTAATGACCTCTAGTGGTCTAAATTATTTCTGAATAGAGGTAGTCTTCAAAGTCTAATAAAATTGCATATGAACTTCCTAGGCTTAGCTTTTAACTAAGAATGCAAAAAGAACAATTCAAATTTTAAAAATAAAATTTATTTTATAAAATTAAATTTAATATTTTTTAAAAAAAAAATCATTCTTTTTTTTCTACATTTTCCTTTTAAATTTTTTTATCTTTTAACCCATATAAAAAAATGGAATTCATTAGATTGCTATCATTTGTTAGCAGCAATGCTCTACAGGTTTAGAAATGTATCTCAATATATCAATAGAATGCAAGCTCAATCCTATTGGCTGATTGCAGGAGAGGCACCAGGGTCCAGAGCAGCTAGGTCTTCTGGGGCAGGAGGGGCTGCACAGATGACAGCCTCCATATGTGATGCCCCTGGGAGATTCCCTGCTCCTTTGATTCTTGAAATTGGTCTCTCTCAGGGACTCCTCCTCCACAATAGCTCTCATCTGATGAACACAATTGTCGATCTCCTCCAAAACATTATGTGTATATTCCATATCTAAAGAAATGTGAATACATTTTTTTTATAATCCCACGTAATGTAAACTAAAAGATTTTTTTTTTTTTTTTTTAAGTTCTTTATTTATAATCCAACAGTATAAACAAGTTTAAACAACTTGATATTACATTTTCATTCACCTCACAGGGTATTTTGGATAGATAAAAACAAATAAATCAAGAAATATACATAATTGTACAACATCAGCCGGCCCTTCTTAAACCATAATATAGATGCAATATATATCAAACAAATCCTTCTTTGAAAAAAAAAGAAAAAGAAGAGGGCCCTGAGTTATACATCTGTAAAAAATATAACAATTTATCCCTTGAACCAAAAAAAAAGTTGGAATATTTTTATCCCATTTTTTTTAAGAACAAAACAAAAACAACAACAACAACAACAAAATTATAAAAATAAAAACAGAAAAGCAAATCAAGATAATATTAATAAAAAAAACATAAAGGACAATCAGTCATCATGTACATCAAGAAAACAAAGAAAAACATTCAAGATAATTACACCATTATCTAGAGACACAGCTCCCTGATAGTATTCAAGTTCATTCTCAAATTTCATAAAACATAAATACATTTCTATCCCTAGTTTATTCAGGTCTAATGGATATAAATCAGATAAAAAAAACAAAAAAAACGTGTCCCCCCTGCGTACCCCCCTTCCCCCCGCCCCATCTTTTTAGTCTGTAATTCACTCATCCTTTATATCGCTATCCACCTACCACCATTCCACTGGGAATTTACCAGTTTGTGTCCAAGTATCAAAGAAATTAGTTTTTTTTTTTTAAATAACTGTGTCGCTAGAGGGAAAGTTTTAATTGGACCTAACCATTTATGAAAATATTTCTCAATTTTTTCTCTGAATTGTTATCAATATAACACTGTTATAAAATTATTGTGTTAGCAATTGTACATTTAAAAATTTTAAATGTTGGAGCATTTCTAGCTTTCCAGTTTAGCAAAATCAAGTTACGTCCAGTCAGAATTATTGTATTAATTATAATTACATTGTATTGTTTTTTTTTTGGGGGGTGCACAAAAAGAATATATCCTGTATATTTCTAATAAATTCGTAATCCAAACTTTTAGATAACCAGTAGTTCACTTTATTCCAAAATTGTCTAATTTGTGGGCACCACCAAAAACAGTGTAATATATCTGCTGTTGAATTGTTACACTTTGTACATGTATGGGTGTCCTTTGGAAACCATCGGCTAGATTATGAGTTAAATATTATTAACCCCTAATCTGCCATCCCTAACATCACCGCCACCTCCATTATACTTATTAACCCCTAATCTGCCGCTCCGGACATCGCTGCCACCTACATTATACTTATAAACCCCTAATCTGCTGTCCCCAACATCGCCGACACCTACATTATTTTTATTAACCTCTAATCTGCCGCCCCCAATGTCACCGCAACCTACCTACATTTATTAACCCCTAATCTGCCGCCCCAATGTCGCCGCAACCTACCTACACTTATTAACCCCTAATCTGCCGCCCCCAATGTCGCTGCAACCTACCTACACTTATTAACCGCTAAACCGCCGCACTCCCGCCTCGCAAACACTAGTTAAATATTATTAACCCCTAATCTGCCGTCCCTAACAACACCGCCACCTCCATTATACTTATTAACCCCTAATCTGCCGCTCCGGACATCGCTGCCACCTACATTATACTTATAAACCCCTAATCTGCTGTCCCCAACATCGCCGACACCTACATAATTTTTATTAACCTCTAATCTGCCGCCCCCAATGTCACCGCAACGTACCTACATTTATTAACCCCTAATCTGCCGCCCCAATGTCGCCGCAACCTACCTACACTTATTAACCCCTAATCTGCCGCCCCCAATGTCCCCGCAACCTACCTACACTTATTAACCGCTAAACCGCCGCACTCCCGCCTCGCAAACACTACTTAAATATTATTAACTCCTAATCTGCCGTCCCTAACAACACCGCCACCTCCATTATACTTATTAACCCCTAATCTGCCACTCCGGACATCTCCGCCACCTACATTATATTTATGAACCCCTAATCTGCTGCCCCCAACATCGCCGACACCTACATTATATTTATTAACCCCTAATCTGCCGCCCCCAATGTCACCGCAACCTACCTACACTTATTAACCCCTAATCTGCAGCCCCCAATGTCGCTGCCACTATAATAAACATATTAACCCCTAAACCGCCGCACTCCAGCCTTGCAAACATTAGTTAAATATTATTAACCCCTAATCTGCCGTCTCTAACATCGCCGCCACCTACCTACATTTATTAACCCCTAATCTGCCGCCCCAACGTCGTTGCCACTATACTAAATGTATTAACCCCTAAATCTAAGTCTAACCCTAACCCTAACACCCCCTAACTTAAATATAATAAAACTAAATAAAATTACTATCATTAACTAAATTATTCCTATTTAAAACTAATTACTTACCTATAAAATAAACCCTAAGATAGCTATAATATAACTAATAGTTACATTGTATCTAGTTTAGGGTTTATTTTTATTTTACAGGCAAGTTTGTATTTATTTTAACTAGGTAGAATAGTTACTAAATAGTTATTAACTATTTAATAACTACCTAGCCAATACACTTTTGTATTTATTTTAGGTAGGTAGTTATTAAATAGTTAATAACTATTTAGTAACTATTCTACCTAGATAAATCAAATACAATGTAGTAAGCAGGGGAATGGTGGTGTAGACTGGTATAATGCAAATACCTCTATACCACCAACTCCTATATGAGGCGCTATAGTGTAAGAAAAAAAAACAAAATATGTAATACTCCAACTATAACCACAATATATAACTATATGGATGTAAATGGTACAAATGATAAGAAAACAATCAGAATAAAATAACCAGTCTTTTGGAGGCAATTCAAAATGTCCAATGGAAATCCTCAGGTTACAAAGGATGTGGAAGGCAGCACTCTGACTTCACCATATATGATGATGGAACTCTGCAGCATAAAACACAAGAAGAAAGACAAAGGCGCCACATGTGTAGAACAATCATACACCAAGTAATCCAACAATGGAAAGATACAGGGTACTCACAAATGGAATGGCACCCTCTTGTGCCGGTAGAAGCAGGCTGGTATTAAACAGCAAACCAGCTAGCTGATTCAGGGCAATGCCATCCGATAGAGCTGTTTCACTGGAACTGTAGCAGGCTGTGGAAGAGTGTGGAGGGAAGGGCGGTCTAGCCCCTAGGAAGCTGGAAAGGAGTCTCTAACACACCGTCTGCCAGGCATATGTACTTAAAAATATATTTAATAAAAAGTAAATAAAAATACCAAAGGTATATAACAGATGCTCCAGCTGGGTAAATCTCCCCAGTGAGATACAAAGATAAAAAGGTGACGCGCTTCTCGGGGATCACCCCGTTTCCTCAGGCTTGTATACAATTAAGGGTGTATTGGGTGGGTTTTATTTTTAGATTAGGGGTTTGGGCCGCAAAAGAGCTTTTTTTTGTGGGTTAAATGAACCTAAATATTTCAATATGAATTTCCTTTTAATAGGGGAAGTTATCCCACCCACGTTCCATGATAGAATATTTATCTTATCCATATTTCTTTAAATACGGCAAGCTATACAGAACTTTTAACATTATAGCCTGTGTGGCGGGGGGGGGGGGGGGGACACAAAGGGGAAAAAGGAAAAAAAAGAGGGGAGAGAAAACAAAAACAAAACACAAAAATAGACTAGGCTCCATCCGTATTCTCTATAGTATAGACAAAAAGATCCCTCTATTTTTACTACACTATTTTTAATTCCTTGCATAGAGCTTGTGCTGTCGTACTGTCACAGATTACCTTCGTAGTGCCATTTATGTCAATAATAATCATTGCTGGGTAAGCTAATCTAGCTTTGAAGTTAGCATTAATAAATTTTGTGCAGAATGGAGCCATAACTCTCCTCTTAGCTGCCGTCTCCGCAGAGAAATCTTGGAAGAGTAATAACTTATGTTGTTCAATTTTACATTCTTTCATTTTGCGATAGTTTCTCATGATAATTATCTTATCCTGGAAGTTGAGATACTTAATTATGACTGAAAGATTAAAAGCATATGAAAGTAAACATATAGCTTCCATTATTGCTATCGAGATTATCAATCTAAACACTGTATTTTGAACGATTCTGATAGTTAATGTTATCTTAAAAGGATACTCCATCAAGGTTTGTAATACAAATGAATGCGTCTCACCTTTTTTAAAAAGATATTTAATTGTTGCTATATAAATGTTTGAACAAAAGAGATTATTATAAAAGCTACATCATTTTCAAAAGTGTATTCAAGTATTCACCATGCACCAGCATTTTTCACACAGCACTTTTTTTTTATTTCCGTTTTGAAACTGTTTTTAGACTGTTTCTTAATTACTGTCATGATGCAAGCCGCACTGGTGCTGTGAGAAGCTTGAGTATTGACAATGCTGTTGCGCAGAGAATATCGTATTCTGAGCCACATAGATATGCATGTAAAAACATAAATTATTAAAATTAATATTCAGATTTTAGCAGAGATAGATAGGTAGATCTATCTATCTATCTATCTATCTATCTATCTATCTATCTATCTATCGATCTATCTATAGGATAATGCCGATGTTTGTATAGGTTAAAGGAATATTCTATTCAAAATACAAGGGTAATGATTGTGATAGAGCATGAAATTTGAATGAACTTTCTAAATAAATCAATTAACATTTTTCTCTGTTCTCTGTTAATATTGTTTGAAATGTAGGCTTAGATTTTCTGTGTTTTGTTAAGCACATAGGTAGCACTTGATGATTGTTGTTGAAATGTAGGCAAACAATCATCAGGCAATACACAGTTGATGATCCAAACCTGTGATTCCTTCTAAGTTTAAAGGGACATGAAACCCCAAAAAATTATTTCATGATTAAGCTATAGAATACAATTTTTTTTTTTAAATTGACTTCTATTATCTAATTTGTTTCATTCTCTCGGTATGCTTTGTTGAATGAGCAGCAATGCACTATTGGTTGCTGACTGAACACATTGGTAAGCCAATGACATTCAGTATATATATGCAGCAACCAATCAGCTATAGCCTAGGTCCTTTGCTACTCCTGAACTTGCCAAGATAAAGATTTCAGCAAAGGATAACAAGAGAATGAAGCACATTAAATAATAGAAGTAAATTAGAAAATGTATTAATATAGTATTCCCTAGCTGAATCCACAAAGTAAAGGTTTATGTTTCTTGTCCCTTTAAAATATTTATCAAATAAAGATAATAATATAAAGAAGAATATTGAACAATAGGACAATTTTTTGATGTATATATATATACAATGCATGGCGTATGTAAATGAGGAATATCATCGTTTGACTATATTATTCTTAGAAATACTTTAAATTGACAGAATATATCAACAATCAATAGAATTTAACATACGTCTTTAAGAATGTGATATTCTTCATTAATACAAATTTAACTTTAACATTATGTTATTGACAGTGCCGCTAATGTGAGCACACATAAGATTAATGTTTGATCTTGTTTTTGTACCTGAAGAGGAGATCGAAGATGTTGGAGGGTGTCCCAAAGCCCTTCGGACTTCAGCTGAAAAAAACAAATGTGTATATACAGAGTTAAAAATCAAATTAAAATCATATGAGTAAGAGCATTTTAATTAAACAAAATATAACATTAGAAAACATACCTGTAAAATGGCCAATGCTTGCTCCATCAGGGGTGCTGCACATTATGTCAGGCTGTGTGGCGGCCGAGGAGAAGCTGTGGCTGGATTCAGTATGGATACTGACGGGCAATAGGAGTGTGTCATCCCCAGCAGTGGGAGCATCAGCAGCAGCAACAGCACTGTTAGATGCTTTAAAAAATAAAAGAAACAAACATGAGTACTAATAGAATTGTACATCCTAATGTCAATCCAAAAAAAAATTATATTTTTATTACAACACTTTTGCGACATGAAAAACGCATGTAATAGAACTTTAATTACCTGCCACCTCGTTAGTATCATGCCCAATCAAATCCAGACCGAGCGTCATATTTGACCCCAGCTTCTCCATCAGCTGAGTCTTGTATGTAGACAACTCAGCTGTATATGGCACTCCACCACCTGTAGTACCTGCAGATTGCTTCTCCCTGGCCAACTTGGACTTGGAGTCACTGTTAGCTATATCTCTCCAGATCTGTTGTTTTCTGGAGAGAGAGGTCTGTTGAGCTTTGGAACCAATTAAAAAATCATAGTGCTCTAAAACAAGGGTAATTAAAATTCGATTCTGCTCAAAAGAAAATTGAATATTGCGTCCAACTTTGTCTTTCCAGATGCCATATCCAAAAAAACAAAAGAAAGTACAAAAAGACGCAAGGAAATAACACACAAAATCAGAGTAAGATCTAAAGCTATCATGCAAGCTTTGTAGGACTTAATAGACTCCATTTCCTTCCCCTTTTATAGTTAATCAATGCATAGACAAACAGCTGTTAACAATTAGACAATCATCAATTAAAATGTGTTACAGCATTAGCTTTATTGACGGTTATTTAATTCTTATAGTACCTTCTATTAATAACGCCGTCATTGTTGACGCATATAATATTATATGTTCAGATAAGGGATTTCTAAAATTAACTTGTTTGTTAAATTAAATTAATATTGTTTTATAATCAATAACTTCAATGAAATTCATTAACATTGATTCAATACACTTATGTAAGTAAATATTCATTCATATTTGTTTTATTGAGGATTTATTAGCAAGTACGAAAAAAAAGATGTTAGAGGATAACATTTTCATAACTCAGTCATTGGTGACACATATTATATAATATGATTACATTTTCAATGTGGATTACACAGCAATTGTCATAAACACATGATGAATATAATCCACCAATCAAATATTAATAATTTGTTTCCACTGTCAATAACAGATCAGATTGCTCTCTAATTGGTATAGTTGTGTCGCACTTAAATTATGTTATATATTTTTTTGGAGTTCAAGATGGCGCGACCTCCAATTTTTAGTGACAGGGAATTGTTGATCCTCGTCTAAGGGATGGACTGATATTTCTCAAGGAGGATAGGAGGTGTGAGAGGGATTGCTCATGAAGACATGGACCGCATCATCTAAGAGATGATGCAATGGATGAGAAGGGTGTCGGGCATAAGAAGGTTGTATCAGAGTTGTCTCCGGAGGTTTTCGGACCTTCGGAGATGTGAAAACGAGCTATTCCGGGACTTCCGATTGCTCATTAGAGCCTGTAAGTATCACTTCTTATATTGTTTATTGTAATTATAAATTATGTATATTTCAATGACGCAGAAAAATAAAATTTAATTTCATGATAGAGCATTGAATTTTAATCGACTTTGTGTAATGTAATGTAATCTTTTTATTTTTTTTCATTCTGTGAATATGTTTATTTGATTGTTGGCTTTATGGCAGCCACCAATTTTATGTCTGCCCCGAATAAAACAGTTCTGTACAGGGTCATTAAAATAAAACTGGCTGCCTCCTTAGCTTATATACATTATTTTTTAAATAAAGACAGCCATAGAAAGAAGAAAAATGTATAATACGTAGTAAATATGGTTTAGTAAAAATTCATACTCTATCAGAATCCTTTCAAAAACATAAAATCAAGTTTATTAAAAAAAAAATATATATATATATATATATACACTGCATGTATATATATATATATATATATATGTTTTTAAATAAATATATATATATATATATATATATATATATATATATATATATATACTGCATGTAAATATATATATATATGTTATTTTAAATCGGTTGTTATTTTCATCATAGGAAATAAAGATTAAATGCATTACAGCTGCAGATACATTACACAAAAGAAAAATATCACATGGATCTAATGTTAACATACAACTTTATATGTTCACAGATCTCAGGCGGCCGAGAGAACGTATCCCCTGGTACGTCAGGCCAGTGTAAATGGCGACACCTAGGAGCAACCGCTCTTCTCCCCCGCTGCCATTGACACTGCTGGAGGGTCGTCATGAGGATAATACTATGTTTGCAGTATTTTACATTAAAGGTAGATGGAACCCAAACATTTTCTTTCATAATTCAGATAGAGAATATAATTTTAAACAACCTTCTAATTTACTTCTATTATTTAATTTGTTTTATTCTCTTGGTATCATTTGTTGAAGGAGCAGCAATGCACTATTGGTTTCTAACTAAACACATGGGTGAGCCAATGACAATTGGTATATATATGCAGCGACCAATCAGCAGCTAGAACCTAGATTCTCTGCTGCTTCTGAGCTTTCATAGATAAACCTTTTAGCAAAGAATAACAAGATAATGAAGCAAATTAAATAATAGAAGTAAATTGGAAAGTTGTTTAAAATCGTATTCTCTATCTGAATCATGAAAGAAAAATTTTGGGTTTCACGTCCCTTTAAAAAAATGATGTTTTTTTTTATACAGGTTCATTCAGGGTGCAGGTTAATGTAATGGATTGAATTTTAAAAACTTAAATGTTTGTACCAGTTTTTCCACAACAATTTTGTGTATAATATAGGCCTTGTCACATATTCCTCATACTAACAAAGATATGCGTTTGTGCTTCATCTCTGACAGACGACCAAGTACCGGGAAAGGATTCTGCCACATTTCTTTATTCCATTTGTATCTTTATTTGAAATTCAAGAATGTAAGTTTCTAAGCAGGCCCATTTTTGAAGAACAACCTGGGTTGAACTGATTAAACAGCACCAATAAACAAGTGCTGTCCAGGGTGGTTAAACTGAATTTGTCAGGCTCCATAGCTTAGATGCCTTCTTTTTCAAATAAAGATAACACTAGAATGTGATATTTTCTAGTCAGCTTTTTACAGCTATGCTGCAGCACTTTCAAGTGTTTAAACATTTGGGTTTCATGGCCATTTAATAAAAAAAAAGTGTGTATGCATGTATCTGTTTAAACACAATTAATAAAAGAAAAGTGTGTATGCATGTCTGTTTAAACACAATTAATATAAAAAAGTGTGTTTGCATGAATCTGTTTAAACACAATTAATTAAAAAAAAAGTGTGTATGTATGTATCTGTTTAAAGCGTGCCCTGGAGGAGGTGCCTACCATGGAGGGGCATTTGACCCCATCATAGGACAGCCAATTGGAAGATAGGAGGAGTGGCAGTGGGCAGGTACTTAAGAAGTAGGGGAGGCTTAGAAAGAGCGCCAAAAATTCCTCTTTGCAAGGTCCGTGGGGGAAGAAGCTATTTTCCAGCACATACCTTGCAGAGAGATGGCAGCCCTTCAGGAGTTGATTGCTTCCGTTACTGCCTTGGCTAAAGCAAGCTGTTGGTGGTGGGCTCGACGCCGCTGGAGACCACAGGACGTGGAAGAGCAGCACGGCCCTCTGGGTGGAGACCCGCCAGGAGGGCCAGACCACAGGAGAGACTCAGCCCGGATCTAAGCAGCAGACCCAGGATGCAGGGGCCGTGCCTGCGTGAGAGGAGCCGAAGGAGGAAGTCGCCTGTGAGGGCCGCGGCGGCAGCATCGACACCGGTGAGGGCGGTTGCTGATGAGTAGCCGGGTGCAGGAGGATCCTGAGTGGACGGTGGAGCGAAGTGGTCAGGCGGAAGAGCCAGGAGGGGTCCGGCCACGAGGAGAACACAGCCGCCGGGAGAGCAGGCCACAGGTAAGAAGACGGGTGGTGTGGCGGTAGGCTGAGTAGTGTGGCGGTGGAGTGGGGGCAGGGGGGAGGCCGGACGGTCTGAGGAGCTCAAAAAGGCCTGGGGAAAAAAATTAAAAATAAACAGAAGGAGGGAGTTGGGGGGGGCAGGCCGGTGCAGGGAATAAGCACAGGCCAGGTGGGAACAGAGATGAGGAAGGGAGCAAAGGGGGGGGGGGTTTAGGTAACAGAGGATAAGTTTGGGATGGGCCTGGGGATGAAGGCCATAGATAAGGTGGCAAGCGGTAGCAAGGTGGGGGTATTTAAAGGATTACTGTTTTTGCCGTTTTTCATAACACACTAGTCACATATTTTGGATGATGTTTATCTATTAACAGCTACCAACCTATATTTTTTAAAAAACGAAGCTTTAAAACATTATATTTTTAATAGACATTACCCGGCCATGACGTCACCTTTTCCAGCCCACCGTTTTCGGCATTGTCTGTATTATAACACTGACCAATTACAGATCGATCCTATGCATATAATTAGCCTCATAACCCTTCCTAATAAGCCTGCGCATCAATTCTGGTAAATCACGCATGCGCATTGCTACTCCTAGAAGCCGAAGTTACCCACATCATAGTTCATTTGACGCTTGCGCATTGGAGGGAACAATCTATGCAATCTGTTAGCCAGACTTTCTACTTATGATAGTAACGTGACACGTCTTATCTCTTGCCAAATATGTTCTGTCTGTTCACGATTAAAAACAACTAAAGCAGTAACTTTTTTTTCATTTTATTTGTAATGAAGATTTTATTTTCTGCATTTAGTTATTTTTTGGCGCTCAACACCGTATATCCTGTAATTGAATTTCATACTTTTTACTATGAATTTATTTTATATTTGCAGCACTCAAGTTTATGGAAATATATTTTTATTGTTTATTATTATTTTTATAATTTATTAAATAAGTATTGACTCGTTTTTTTAAATTACCAATTGTATACAACATTGTCTGATTTTTTCTTTTATTATCAAGAATTGCCAGCCGTTTAAAAATAATTATATTTTGCTTGTTTGTTTCAAGGGGGATTCTCTTTAGTGGAAATTCGCTTCAATTGGAATATAGCAGAAACTAAGTATTGAATATTGTATCTAAGTTATATAGTTTGCTCGTTTATTCTAGGGCGGGCGATTCTCAAAGCGTTAACAAGAACAATACTTACGTTAGTTGCGCAGCTCAATCGACTGCTGCTCTATAGATTCTCCTTGCCTAATGTATCTGCAGATGGTGATGTTGGTTGTGACGCTGCGCTAACTCGCGCATGCGCAGTACTTACCAAAGACGCCATGTTTCAACTGCAGTTGTCAGCACGGATTGGGAATACATAACGGCTGACTTAGAAGTAGGTTTGGAAATTATCAATATTTCCAATAGGAATATTTCATTAACGCTACATATTTGGTAAAGAATGTATTTGAGTAAAATAATTATTTATATGTATATTAACATTATATTGAGATTTCATTTCTGACTACAGTGTCCCTTTAATATTTAATAAAAAAAAAAAAAAGATAGTAATAGGGGATAGTGAGAGTAGCACAATAAATCAGGATCCTTGGGTGGTGATAGGGGGTAGGATTTAGGTTGGGGTGAAGTGTCAGGAGAGGTGGGGGAGGGCATATATATATATATATATATATATATATATATATATATATATATATATATATATATATATATATAAAAATATTTTTTTCTTCCAAAGTTGTTTAGGGGGCTTTGCATGAGGGGGCCCTTCATGTTAGGATGTCCCAAACAGACCAGGGATAAGCTGTAGGTGTGAGGGTAACCAAGGGGTAGTGTAGGAAGGGGGGGATGGGGGTCACGGAAGAGGGATCACAGGTTCTGGGGCCTGTGGGGGGGGGGCTGGGGGGAAGTTTAGTGTTAAGTAGTGATGTGATTGCCTTCCCTGCCCTTCTGCCTCTATCACCCAGCAGGATCCAAGGACGGGAACAGGAGCAGTGACGGCGGGCCTGCAGTGCAGGGGATGCCTCAGAGGGAGCATGACTTTAACAAGGTGGATCTGGACACAATCTTCCTAGGGGACTCGTACAACGAGTTTGATGAGGAAAATCAAGGGAGCGTGGTGGAGTCTGGACCTGTGGCGGCAGACCAGGTAGGGGACATGAGGGCGTTGGCCCAGCTGTTACAAATTATGTCTCCTGGTGCTGCTGGGGGGGACCGGGGAGGTCTGAAAGGAGTGAGAGGGTCACGGGAGCAGGGCACCTACGGGGTGGTTGGGGGGACCGCCCCTGACAGTATGTTGTCTTCACAGGCAGGAGATAGGCACGGCTGCAGGAGAAGCAGCCATAGAGGTGGGGGTTCTGGAGCGGACAGACGGCAGGGTAGATCCCGTTCCCCGGTGGATGATGGGAGGAGGAGATCGGTGCAGGTCTCCCAGACTTGGGCCAGGCTGGAGAGATCGCCCAGGTGCGGTGGGAATTGGGACAGAGAGAGGTCCAGGACCAGGGCACGCTCCATGAGGGAGCGTGGAGAGGAAGCAGGGGGAAGGTGCAGAAGGTCGGTAGAAGGGACCAGGAGGTTGGAAGTAGCAGGGAGCAGAACAGAGGACGTTGGAGGCTCGGGACAGAATACGGCACCACACAGCACAGGTGAGGTGTCTCAAGTGTCTGCAGAAACCACTGTTACCAATGATGTTAATGTGGGGTCTGTGAATGCAGGGGTTACAACCCCAGGGACAACATTCTGTCCACATAGACAGAGAGGAGGTTGGGAGAATAATAATAGACACTACTGGCATCAGACTCTAGATAACCAACAACAATACAATAGGAGACAATATCATAACACATCCTACAAAGGTGAATATCCTGCCAGAAATACAAACCAACGGCTAGATTTAGAGTTTTGTCGGTAAGGACCCGCGTAGCTAATGCCGGCTTTTTTCTGGCCGCACCATAAAAATAACTCTGGTATTGAGAGTCCACAGAATGGCTGCGTTAGGCTCCAAAAAAGGAGCGTAGAGCATATTTAACGCAGCTTCAACTCTCGATACCAGAGTTGCTTACGGACGCGGCCAGCCTCAAAAACGTGCTCGTGCACGATTCCCCCATAAGAAACAATGGGGCTGTTTGAGCTGAAAAAAAACCTAACACCTGCAAAAAAGCCGTGTTCAGCTCCTAACGCAGCCCCATTGTTTCCTATGGGGAAACACTTCCTACGTCTGCACCTAACACTCTAACATGTACCCCGAGTCTAAACACCCCTAGCCTTACACTTATTAACCCCTAATCTGCCGCCCCTGCTATCGCTGACCCCTGCATATTATTTTTAACCCCTAATCTGCCGTTCCGTAAACCGCCGCTACTTACATTATCCTTATGTACCCCTAATCTGCTGCCCCTAACACCGCCGACCCCTATATTATATTTATTAACCCCCTAATCTGCCCCCCACAACGTCGCCTCCACCTGCCTACACTTATTAACCCCTAATCTGCCGACTGGACCGCACCGCTATCATAATAAAGTTATTAACCCCTAATCCGCCTCACTAACCCTATAATAAATAGTATTAACCCCTAATCTGCCCTCCCTAACATCGCCGACACCTTGCTTCAATTATTAACCCCTAATCTGCCAACTGGAGCTCACCGCTATTCTAATAAATGTATTAACCCCTAAAGCTAAGTCTAACCCTAACACTAACACCCCCTAAATTAAATATAATTTTAATCTAACTAAATTAATTAACTCTTATTAAATAAATTATTCCTATTTAAAGCTAAATACTTACCTGTAAAATAAATCCTAATATAGCTACAATATAAATTATAATTATATTGTAGCTATTTTAGGATTAATATTTATTTTACAGGTAACTTTGTATTTATTTTAACCAGGTACAATAGCTATTAAATAGTTAAGAACTATTTAATAGCTAAAATAGTTAAAATAATTACAAAATTACCTGTAAAATAAATCCTAACCTAATTACAATTAAACCTAACACTACACTATCAATAAATTAATTAAATAAAATACCGATAAATACCAACAATTAAACCTAACACTACACTATCAATAAATTAATTAAATACAATATCTACAAATAACTACAATGAAATAAACTATCTAAAGTACAAAAAATAAAAAAGAACTAAGTTACAAAAAATAAAAAAATATTTACAAACATAAGAAAAATATTAAAACAATTTTAAACTAATTACACCTACTCTAAGCCCCCTAATAAAATAACAAAGCCCCCCAAAATAAAAAAATGCCCTACCCTATTCTAGATTACTAAAGTTCAAAGCTCTTTTACCTTACCAGCCCTGAACAGGGCCCTTTGCGGGGCATGCCCCAAGAAGTTCAGCTCTTTTGCCTGTAAAAAAAAAACATACAATACCCCCCCCCAACATTACAACCCACCACCCACATACCCCTAATCTAACCCAAACCCCCCTTAAATAAACCTAACACTAAGCCCCTGAAGATCTCCCTACCTTGAGTCGTCTTCACCCAGCCGAGCCAAATTCTTCATCCAAGCGGAGCAAGAAGAGGTCCTCCATCCAGTAGAAGTCTTCATCCAAGCGGGGCAGAAGAGGTCTTCCATCCGATTGAAGTCTTCATCCAAGCGGGATCTTCTATCGTCATCCATCCGGAGTGGAGCGGCAGGATCCTGAAGACCTCCGACGCGGAACATCCATCTTGGCCGACGACTGAACGACGAATGACGGTTCCTTTAAATGATGTCATCCAAGATGGCGTCCCTCGAATTCCAATTGGCTGATAGGATCCAATCAGCCAATCAGATTGAGCTTGCATTCTATTGGCTGATTGGTTTATTTCATTGTAGTTATTTGTAGGTATTGTATTTAATTAATTTATTGATAGTGTAGTGTTAGGTTTAATTGTAGGTAATTGTAGGTATTTTATTTAATTAATTTATTGATAGTGTAGAGTTAGGTTTAATTGTAACTTAGGTTAGGATTTATTTTACAGGTAAATTTGTAATTATTTTAACTATTTTAGCTATTAAATAGTTCTTAACTATTTAATAGCTATTGTACCTGGTTAAAATAAATACAAAGTTACCTGTAAAATAAATATAAATCCTAAAATAGCTATAATATAATTATAATTTATATTGTAGCTATATTAGGATTTATTTTACAGGTAAGTATTTAGCTTTAAATAGGAATAATTTATTTAATAAGAGTTAATTAATTTCGTTAGATTAAAATTATATTTAATTTAGAGGGTGTTAGTGTTAGGGTTAGACTTAGCTTTAGGGGTTAATACATTTATTAGAATAGCGGTGAGCTCCAGTCGGCAGATTAGGGGTTAATGTTTGAAGTTAGGTGTCGGCGATGTTAGGGAGGGCAGATTAGGGGTTAATACTATTTATTATAGGGTTAGTGAGGCGGATTAGGGGTTAATAACTTTATAATAATAGCGGTGCGGTCCGCTCGGCAGATTAGGGGTTAATAAGTGTAGGCAGGTGGAGGCGACGTTGAGGGGGGCAGATTAGGGGTTAATAAATATAATATAGGGGTCGGCGATGTTAGGGGCAGCAGATTAGGGGTACATAAGTATAACGTAGGTGGCGGCGCTTTGCGGTCGGCAGATTAGGGGTTAATTATTGTAGGTAGCTGGCTGCGACGTTGTGGGGGGCAGGTTAGGGGTTAATAAATAAAATATAGTGGTCGGCGGTGTTAGGGGCAGCAGATTAGGGGTACATAAGTATAACGTAGGTGGCGGCGATTTGCGCTCGGCAGATTAGGGGTTAATTATTGTAGGTAGCTGGCTGCGACGTTGTGGGGGGCAGATTAGGGGTTAATAAATATAATATAGGAGTCGCGGTGTTAGGGGCAGCAGATTAGGGGTACATAAGTATAACGTAGGTGGCGGCGCTTTGCGGTCGGCAGATTAGGGGTTAATTATTGTAGGTAGCTGGCTGCGACGTTGTGGGGGGCAGATTAGGGGTTAATAAATATAATATAGGGGTCGGCGGTGTTAGGGGCAGCAGATTAGGGGTACATAAGTATAACGTAGGTGGCGGTCGGCAGATTAGGGGTTAAAAAAATGTAATTGAGTGGCGGCGATGTGGGGGGACCTCGGTTTAGGGGTACATAGGTAGTTTATGGGTGTTAGTGTACTTTAGAGTACAGTAGTTAAGAGCTTTATGAACCAGCGTAAGCCCAGAAAGCTCTTAACTACTGACTTTTTTCTGCGGCTGGAGTTTTGTCGTTAGATTTCTAACGCTCACTTCAGACACGACTCTAAATACCGGAGTTAGAAAAATCCCATTGAAAAGATAGGATACGTAATTTACGTAAGGGGATCTGCGGTATGGAAAAGTCTCGGCTGAAAAGTGAGCTTTAGACCGTTTTTTTAATGACTCCAAATACCGGAGGTAGCCTAAAACCAGCGTTAGGAGCCTCTAACGCTGGTTTTCACAGCTACCGCCAAACTCCAAATCTAGGCCCAAGAGTTTTACTCATCTCCATATCAATTTAATAGAAGGAGACAAGAGCACCCACACTATAGCCACTATCAGAGACAAAACAGGAGACACAATGATAACTATAGGGAAGCTCCCAATATATTCTGGGAACAAGAAAGATGTCATAGATATTACGACCAAAACCACTAACACCAACAATATGGAGGAGAGAATTAGCAAAATCGATACTATAATAGTAACAACAAGTACTCCCAGTCAAATCACATAGAACCGCGAACAGATAAAAACTCACATAGGGTAATTTCTCAAACAGAACAAGGTGAGAGACACCCTAATAAAGCCCCTAATTTAGGCATGAATGAACAACACAGAGCATCAACATCAGGGCACTCTTTTTTAGGGATTCCTCAGAAAACCACCAAAGACTTAGAAAGAGGTTCCACAAAGAGAAAGAATTCATGCCCAGAAGAGTTCCAAACACCAACAGAAAAAAGAAAACCCATAGAGGTAAGAGAGGAGGAAGAACATTAAACAAGAAAAAAGCAATCCTCACCTCATCCAATAACAATCCCCCTACTAAAGGCATATTCAATCTAAGTCCAAAGTAACTAACTGCGAAAGAATCCTCTGTTTTGAATTATGGACTTTCATTCGCCCCATCGAAGGGATTGAACAAGTTCAATACTTTTGTGAATGCTAAGGAATTTGTCAGGAGACTGACACTTAAGAGATATTTCATGAAATCTCCGCTAGAAATGTATACATCCCAGTATGGGAATACTTACCAAAATACCCAAACTACTAGTGATAGTAGCTATTTACATACAGATCTAAAACCCAGATATAATTTTTTCCCGGTTGCAAGTAAAGGCAACGCAATAGAGAACTTTGACACAATGATCTGCAACGAGATCAGAGACCTTAAACACAACAAACTGAATAAATACAAACATAACCTTTCAAGAGAACAGATAAATACCATTAATTCCCTCGAGAAAAACCATAATCTGGTTATTAAACCCGCTGACAAGGGCAGGGGCATTGTAATCTTAAATAAGACAGACTATGATCAAGAATGCAACAGGATCTTATCGGATCAAGAGACATATGAAATATTAAGACAGAACCTGATTGATGGTTTCAAGAGAGAATTGGATGATATTTTGGGAGAAGCAAAAAGTATTGGGATACTTAATGATAAGGAGTTCAAATACATTAGTATTAAACATCCCATAACCCCAGTATTTTACTACCTCCCCAAAGTTCACAAATCCCTTGAAAAACCTCCCGGTCGACCAATAATTTCAGGGATAGGGAGTCTGAGTATGTAGACAGAAAGTTACAGAAATATGTGACCCAGTTGCTGTCATATCTAAGGGATTCAACCCAGATATTGAATATATTGGAAGGCATAGAATGGGCAGATGACTATACACTTGTCACATGCGACGTCACGTCCCTCTATACCAGTACACCCCATGAAGGCGGTATAGAGGCAGTGAACTTCTTTCTGGAGAAAGATTCTGACTTACCTGAATTACAAAGAGTTTTTATTCTTGATGGGATATGCTATATTCTCACCCACAACTACTTTATTAATAATGGAGTATTCTACAAACAAATATGCGGTACAGCAATGGGGACCAGGTATGCGCCTAGCTATGCTAATTTGTACATGGGCCATTGGGAACTCATCTTTTGGGATTCATGCCCAGCTAGCGCGGACCTGGTCCTCTACAATAGGTATATAGATGACATCATTATGATATGAAAAGGCTTCATAGAAGACTTGGAGCACACCATAAGAGTCATGAATAACAATACCCACAATCTCAAATTCACATACGAAATGAGCAATAGAGCGATCACTTTTTTGGATCTTAAGATTGAGATTAATAATGGCAAATTGGAGACGTCCACTTTCTTTAAGGAAGTGGACTGCAACAATTATATTCATAAAGAAAGCTGTCATCTTAATAGATGGAAGTCAAATATACCTAGAGGACAATTACTAAGGCTGAAGAAAAACTGCTCTGACGCCACCAAATGGGAAGAGCAAGCCATCACCCTCAAAGAAAGATTTTTAGAAAGGGGTTATGATGAAGATACTTTAAATAAAGATATAGAAGAAGTAAGACAAAGAGAATGGAAGGATCTCTTGGTATACTAACCAAAGAAAGTGACCAATACTCTTGAAAAAGATCAACTCACTATTCCTTTTATCACGGAATTTAGTGAGAATAGACACATTTTGGAAAAGATTATAGAAAAGCACTGGTCACTTTTAAAAATTGATGAGGTAATAGGGGACAAGCTAACACCCGACCGATTTTTATATACAAAAAAACAGAGAATTTATAGAACAAACTATCACCCAGAATACCTAGAAAGAAATTCAACAAGACCAAAGATGTATTTGGTAAAGAAATCAGGGGATTATTTCCGTACTTGAATTGCAAGCCCTGTCAAAGGGGGGTAAAAACAAAAGATTTTGTTTCGTATAACACAAAGGTCAAATATAAGATAAATGACCTTATAAGGTGTAGCAGTAGAGGAGTTATCTATTTGATATGGTGTAGTTGTGGTCTTCAGTATATAGGACAGATGTCCAGATTCCTTAAAGACAGAATTAGGGAACATTTACTAAAGATAAAACACAAGAGCATTGAAACTGCACTATATAAACATTTCACTAACTACCATCAAGCTGACCGAAAAGATTTCCATTATATAGGTATCCAAATAGTGACACCCAATTGGAGAGGAGGAAATTATGAGAGAAGTTTATTAACTGCAGAATTCAAATGGATTTTTAACGTAGATTGTTTATATCCCAGGGGTCTAAATAATAGAGAAGATCTCTCACACCTATTAAACCTTAAATAACTGACTTTCTAGTTTGTATAAGAGGACATTTGACAGGTCTGCATGTATCTTCATACTAGCTCATTTAGTTATTTGCCATTTGTATCACAACCATGAATATGAAGTTATCAGTTTAACATTATAGGCATTATAGGGACCCCGTATTTCCCTCATTCCATTTTATCTTTTCTCCCATCTTTATACATTTTATATTTTTTATAGATTTTTTAATCGATCATCCATATGTCCGGACTTCGTTTTATATTAGTTTTACCTTACGATTTTACACTCAGCTTTTATTACCTCATATGATTGGCAGGTTCATGCCATCATTTTATCTCTTATTTTACAATATCCGATTCTTATATTTTTGCCTTTATATTTTTGCCTTTTTATATTAATGCCATACTCATAATACTGGCATTTATACTTAGAGTTAGCTAGATGTAAGATCTAGGAATTATCAATTATATAGACACGCTAGGATATATTAAGATACTTTCATTTCCTGAGTTTATCAGCCAATTCCATTTCATTAATCATTCTGATACCAATTATAAATTGCAATAACATTTATCATTTATCAAAATTATCTATTGGAATTAACAATTTATCATTTTAACCAACTACATTGCCATTAATCTTTTATAATCTTTTATATGTTTATGAATTTTAATCTGTTATATGTTTATGTATTTCAATATTGCTCTCATTCACAATCATCTAGAATTTTTTATTATTTTTTATTAATTTGTACCATACCATGGTATAAATGAATTATAATGCAGCCATTGACCAGATTGCACCGCTGTTTCCAAATTGGCGAACATGTGCCATCAACAGCTAAAAACAGAAACAGAAGGACCTAAATGATCTATCAATATCGAAACCGGAAATGACACAGCGATACCAACACCGAAAGTGACGCAGAATGCAACTACGTCACTTCCGGTCCTACGCTCCTAAGGTAAACAGCGGAGCGACTCTCATAGTCAGTGAGCATTATAATTGCTTTGATATGGTAAATAATCCACTCAAGAATTAATTATTCAGCTATGCAAAATTTCAAAACGCCCCAAAAGGAACGTACAATTGGGTATAATAGAATCGGCCAAAACGAAAGTCAAACATAAGGATAACTTCCGGGTCACAATAACAAAAAATTTTTGGCGCCAAAGATTACGACTTTTTCATTGGTACACCACATCTTTAAATAGCCACCAAAGCTCACCTTAAACATAGTCTTGAGAAAGGCCTAATAAAGAGACCGAAACACGTTGACAGTAATTGGTGAGCATTATTTTGATATTACTAAAAGATTTGTAGCAATATTGCACTATGTCACTTTTTCATTTGCAGGATTAACCAAGGGATTGAGTCAAGAAAAGACTGAATATTCTATTAATCAAAACACCATCAGAAACCACACACTAAGGTTATATCCACAAGGAGGAATAACTTCAACCAGTCACCAACATATCAAACCATTCACACTACACACTTTTACTTGCACCATTCATATGGTTGGATACAACTAACCCTGGATATTTCAGCCATTTTTTGGCTTTCACCTACTTTTTTGGCTTTTACATACTTTAAATTCACATTTTTTCACATATTTTAAAAAATCATTTTTTGGAGTTTTATTGTCATATCACAATATTTTTTATAATCCATTTTTCCACTTTTTCCCAATATATATATATATATATATATATATATATATATATATATATATATATATATATATATATATATATATATATATATATATATATATATATATATTTTTTTTTTTTTTTTTTTTCATTTTTTATATATATATAATTTTTCATTTTTTCATTATTTTTTATTTTTATATTATTATTTTTTCATCATCATCCTTTATTTTTTTATCTTTTTCCTTTTTTCACCATCAAATAATTTTTCACTAAGAAGAGGATTCACATATACTAAGGGACTACAGACACTTTATTTCTATCCCAATCAATCTATCTAATAGATCGGTGATACTGCAGATTTGTAACTATGATTTTATTTCAACATCATCATAATTTATTGTCAATCAACTGTGATTTTACTGTATTTTATTATATAATAATTTATTGTTTTACTATTTGTCACATGGATCCATGCTTTTAGTTTATATTGTATGAATTAATTGTTAATTAATAAATTTGTTCAAACACTGATTGATTAAGAACACCATCAACAGCTAGTCATATTTAGTTAATTGGTAAGACTTAAGTTAGGCGCTTTTTGGATACTATATTACAAGGTTACAACATTATTGAAGGGTTTGAAGGAATTGGTGGCGCAAGTAGAGAAGCAATGTGCGGGAGGCTCAGGGGTAGCCGGTGTGTGGGGTCAGCAGGGGCAAGGGGCTACAGGGGGAGAGGTGGCTGCCAGTTCAGGGGGAACCATCAAGGTGGCAGAGGTGGCGATGAGTAGGCCATGCCTTTGCACGATCGGGCCGCTGGGCATACGCTTGGTGCAGGACGTTAAAGAAAAGATTTGGAAGCGGGAGTTTTTGGAGATCTTTTCACTACTGCCGATGGAGCAGTTTGTGGAGATCAAGGATGATGTCAAAGGGGAACAAGGAAAGAAAGAGGAACGCAAGAAGAGGTACAGGAAGTTACCCAAGACATTTGGGAATTGGTCAAGGGCGTTTTGCATCTTAACAAGTGTGATGGCGGAGAAGTTTCCAGAACAAGGCTCTGCGCTGTTTTGTTACTTTAATGAAATATCCGCGGCATACCGGACATATGGAGGGATGGCATGGTGGCGTTACGATGAGCAGTTTCACCAGAGGATAGCAGTGCGGCCTGACATGAAATGGGATGACCGCGACATGGGGATCTGGCTGGAGATGATGACCCCACTGCGTGGAGGGCAGTCCTTTCGTGGGCCTGGGGGAGCAGAAGCGGGAGGAAGTGGTGTAGCGGCCATTAAGAAGGGCTTGTGCTTCCAATTCAATGATGGGCAGTGCAGATTTGGAGGAGCGTGTAAGTATAAACACGAGTACTCGGGGTGCGGCGGTGCCCATTCATTCGCCAAGTGTTTTAAGAAATGGAGGTTCCCGACCAAGCCAGGGGAATTGGGTGTACAGGGCCCAGACTCCGGTGAGAGTCGAAAGGATGGTGCTGTGGTTAAAACGGTACGCTAGGGGGAAGAGGGGGAGGCTGGATTCAGAACTGCTGCTGACGGGTTTCAGTTCGGGTTTCTGGATTCCGTTTGTGGAAGGCGGGGGAGGTAGATCCTATGGGAACCTAAAATCGGCTAGAGAATTCCTGGAGGTGGTTAGGGGTAAATTGGGAAAGGAAGTGGCTTTGGGCAGGATGGCAGGTCCTTTTAAGGTAAGAAAAAAGGGGGCGCAATGGCACTACTGTGACATTACAGGGAATATAATTACTAATAATAGTTATTAATAATAACTCAGAGGAGATTAACATATATATTCCTCCTGATATTATATAGTATAAATGTTGGTGCTGTTTACTTGACAATAGGAAAACAAAAGAAGATCAGAGTCTTCAGAAAATGTGCACATGAATAGCACTCAGATTCCCTGAATATAGAATTAGACTTGGTTGCGAATGGCGGATATACTAGAAAATTAAAATATAACTTTTATTAAGACTTTAAAATAATGGTAGAACAATACACATTAAAAACACAGGAATTGTATTAGCTCAAAAGGTGAGTGGCAAGTAGGGATTAAATAACCAGATTCCCAGAGAAATATTCTTGCAGATTTAAGTTAGTCAGATGGTCTTAATAATAAAGATTTAGAATGCACTTATAGGTCCACAATCATAAGGTTGATCCTTGTTTATGAATCACAAGGGTCAAGTACAACAAATAGATCAGGCACTGTGGTTTAATACTGGGTGGTTTTACGTAAGAGAAAATGCATGAAACTAACATTCGCAACCAAGTCTAATTTTATATTCAGGGAATCTGAGTGCTATTCATGTGTACATTTTCTGAATACTCTGATCTTCTTTTGGGTCCTTTTAAGGACATGCCTTTGGATAACCTCAGGGTTTCGCCACTAGGTGTGGTCCCGAAGAAGGTTCCTGGGCAGTTCAGAATGATTCACCATCTGTCTTATCCGAAAGGGGCTTCAGTGAATGACAGGATTGACCCTGAAATCGCTGCAGTCCAGTATGCGTCTTTTGATAGGGCTGTTGACTTGGAAAGGGAAGTTGGGGTGGGGGCCAAAATGGTGAAGGTTGATGTGGAGGCTGCCTTTCAGCTGTTGCCGGTACACCCTAGGTGTCACCACCTGCTGGGGTGCTTCTTTGAGGGGGCATATTTTGTGGCTCTGTGCTTGCCTATGGGCTGCTCCATATCATGTTTGTATTTTGAAAAATTCAGCTGTTTCGTGGAATGGGTGGTCTGGCAGACAGCAGGAGTGGACTCTCTGGTCCACTATTTGGATGATTTCTTGTTTGTGGGCCTGGGGGGGTCTAAGAATTGTGAGATATTGATGGGGGCTTTCATGCAGGTGGCCGAACGCATTGGGATCCCGGTGGCGGCAGATAAGACGGAGGGGCCTTCAACGCGCTTGAGTTTTTTGGGTATCCAGCTAGACACACTCCGGATGGAGTGTAGCTTGCCTAAGGACAAGGTGGTGGACTTGCTGGCTACCATTGAAAGGGCATTAGGGAAGCAGAAGCTGAAGCTGAGAGAATTACAATCCCTAATAGGGAAGCTTAACTTTGCGTGCAGGATCATTCCGGTGGGGAGGATTTTCGTGAGGAAGCTGTCTTTGGCGACGGCAGGGGTAAAAGAGCCGGCCCATAGAATCCATTTGAGGAAGGAGTTGAAGGAGGACTTGGAGGTGTGGAAGACGTTCTTGGTTGAGTTTAATGGGAGAGCGTTAGTGCAGGAGGTGGCGGTAGCAGAATCTGATCTCCACTTGTTTACAGATGCGGCAGGGTCGTTTGGTTTTGGAGCCTATTTGCAGGGCAGGTGGTGTGTGGGGCAATGGCCTGAATTGTGGAAAAAGGAAGGATTGACAAAGAATTTGGTATTCTTGAAGCTGTTTCCCTTGGTAGTGGCATTGGAAGTTTGGCCGCAGAGGCTGGCAGATAAAAGGGTCATTTTCCATACGGATAACATGGGGGTGGTGTCAGTGGTTAACCGCCTGACAGCTTCCTCATTATCAGTGGAGGCAGTACATGTGCCTGGTAAGGAGAACAATGTCGCTGACACTCTTTCCCGTTTGCAGTGGGATCATTTTCAGGACCTGGTTCCGGAGGCAGAGGAGATCGGGGAACAGTGCCCAGAGTCATTGTGGAAGAGAGCATTTGCAGCAGGTTGAACTTGGTGAGGGGAGCGGTCGCTCTGGAGACTTGGAGGTCATACATGCAGGTATGGTCTTTGTGGTTTCGTTTTTTGCAGAGACGGGAGGTGGTTTACTCCTCTGAAGGCAGAACTAGGGCAATTCTTGACTGGATGTTGGAATGGCAGAGAGCGGGGTTATCAAGGTCGATGGTGAAATGGAGGTTGGCGGCGCTGGCCTTTCTATTCCAGCTGATGGGATGGGAGGATATATCCAAGAAATTCTTAGTACGGTTGGCAGCAAAAGGTTTGTGCAAAGGGAGGAAGGTGCCGGACGGCAGAAGACCTGTAGTTTATGCAGTCCTGAGGAGATTAAGGGCGGTATGCTCATCTGATTTTGAGTATAAGTTGTTCAGGCTGGCCTTTGTGATGGCATTTTTCAGGGCCTTTAGGATCTCAGAGTTGGTGGGGATGACAAGGAAGGACAAAGGGGGGATCCAGAGGGCGGATGTGGCAGTGAGTGATGGGGTGTTGACGATATGGTTGAGAAGATCCAAGACGGACCAGATGGGGAAGGTATACCAGATATCATTGAGGGCCATGGGAGGGATCAGCTGCCCGGTGCAAAGTTTTCTGGATTATGTGGGGGTCCGGCCTCAGGTACTGGGCCCCCTGTTTATACATATAGATGGGGCATCACTATTGCGTTTTCAATTCCAGGCAGTCTTTAAGAGGTGTATAAGGTTGGTAGGTTTGGAACCAGGTGAATTCGGGACACACTCATTCAGGATAGGGGCAGCTATGGAGGCACAAGCCTTAGGGGTAGAGGTGGCAAGAATAGAGGATTGGGAGGTGGGTATCTAACAGTTATTTGTCTTATGTGAGGCCGGCATTAGTCTGATATGTAATATGATTTGTTGTTTGTTTATACAGGTCCGGTTAATTGTTGGTTGATGGGCCATTCTTACATTTACTTAGCAAGGAAGGCAGCGGCGGTAAAAGAGCAAGGGATGCAGCTTGGGTGGTCTCCGAAAGAGGTCTGCATTCGATGGCTGGGTTTCAGAGGCATGAGGTGGGACCAGTTACTGGTTAGAGTGATAGAGTATGTGAGACTTTACTGCCCTCCTGAGGTATTGTTTATCCATGTTGGGGGGAATGATCTGGGTTTTCAGTCACAGAAGGAGCTAGTGGATGCAATGAAAAGGGATGTAGAGAGATTATTGGAACTTTTTCCCGGGTTAGTGATTTTATTGTCTGAAATTGAGACGCGTTTGGCTTGGAGGGCAGCGTGGGACATAAAGAGGCTGGACACATCTCGAAGGAAAGTGAATAGGATGATGAGTGCTTTTGTGAAAAAACAAGTTGGGTTGTCTTTACGGCATGTAGAATTTGAAGGGGATTCTGGGAAATGCTTCTTCCTTCGAGATGGGGTTCATTTAAATGAGGTGGGTTTACATTTGTTCAATTTTACCATTAAAGAGGGGATTACAAAGGCCTTAAGGTTGGTTGGCGGGGCACGGCGGTAATGCCTTTGCCTGTGGCGGGTGCTTGCCTGGTGAGATAGCAGTGATGGGTACCTCCTGGATGGCCAGGAGAGAAGGTAGTGGAATGTGATGGATAATGGGTTAAGTGACTGCTACAGGCAAGCTCTGTTTGTGGGTTTTGTATATTCAATGATTTACTATTTGGTTTATGTGTTAAGTTAATAAAAAGCTGCGGCCTTTGTACCCCACTTTTGGTGTTGTGTCTTTATTTTAGGTAAATTCCTAGTGGAAGGGTCAACACAATTAATTAAAAAAAGTGTGTATGCATGTATGTGTTTAAACGTAATTAATAAAAAAAAGTGTGTATGCATGTATGTGCTCGAATGCAATAAAAAAATGTGTGTATGCATGTATGTGCTTAAACTCAATTAATAAAAAGAAGTGTGTATGCATGTTTGTGATCAAACGTAATTAATAAAAAAAAGGTGTGTATGCATGAATGTACTCGTATGCAATAAAAAATATGTGTATGCATGTTCGTGATCAAACACAATAAAAAAGTGTGTATGCATGTATATGCTCGAACGCAATAAAAAAAGGGTGTATCTATGTATGTGCTCGAACACAATAAAAAAAAGGCTTCTTTTAAAATTGAAATGCACCAATGCACATTTCAATTATGACCTTACAATACAATTAAATACAACATAAAGACACATATTCTGTTGTTCAGTTCGATACAATGTGTTGGGCCCTTTTTGTGCATTTGTCTAAAATATAAGTTTGCTAAAACTGTAAAATTGAATATGTCTGTCCAGTATGGAGTAGTAGCACACTCTCTGTATTGTGTTTTGCTTTCGGTAGGTAACTCCCTGTACAGATTGCTATGTTAGAGTCACCAGCGGCACACCTGACATGAGGGATGGTGTCAAACAAGTGATTACCAACTGTGCAATTCCTTAGCCAATTGTCTAGTTCCCAAACACTGGGATTCCCTCTGCATCTGTCCTCTCATGCAATAATTATACTTGTGCATTTAAGAGTTTTCTTGTGTTGACTCCTAAACCATGAACTCTTTCCCATACACTGACTTTTTACAGAACTTTAAAGGAACACTAAAGTCAAAATTAAACTTTCATGATTTAGATAGAGCACATCATTTTAACCCCTTAATGACCAAGGACGTACGCCACACGTCTTAAAAAAAAATACAGTTAATGACCGAGGATGTGTGGCGTACGTCCTTGGTCTGGAAAGCAGCTGGAAGCGATCCTGCTCACTTCCAGCTGCTTTCCGGTTATTGCAGTGATGCCTCGATATCGAGGCATCCTGCAATAACCCCCTTTGGCCATCCGATGCAGAGAGAGCCACTCTGTGGCCCTCTCTGCACCGGACATCGGTGGCCGGTATCGTTGGTGGGTGGGAGCAAGTCTGGGAGGCGGGTGGGCGGCCATTGATGTGCCGAGGGGGAGCAAGGGGGGCGGGATCGGTGGCGGAACAGACGGAAGCGCGCACGGGAGCGCGCGTGCACGGGACGGGAGCGGGAGGGAACCGCTACACTACAGAAAAATAAAATAAAACTGTTAAAAGTTAAAAAAAAAAGTTTTTAAAGTTAGAAATAAACAGCTAAGGGATCAGGAAGGGGTGGGGGGTTGGTCTTGGGGGGGGGGGAGCTACACTACAGAAAAGGGCATTTTTTAAAAAAAAAGGCACATTTGTTGCTAAACTGGGTACTGACAGACAGCTGCCAGTACCCAAGATGGTGCCCATTAAGGCAGAGGGGCAGGGTTAGAGAGCTGTTTGGTGGGGGATCAGTGAGGTTGGGGACTAAGGAGGGATCCTACACAGCAGCATATGTAAATATGCCAAAAAAAAACACGCAAAAAAAAGCCCAAATATAGCTTTTATTTTAGTACTGGCAGAGTTTCTGCCAGTACTTAAGATGGCGGGGACAATTGTGAGGTGGGGGAGGGAAGACAGCTGTTTGGGAGGGATCAGGGGGGGAGTAATTTATTAAAATAAGTGAAACAAATAAGCATAAAAACTTACACTCAGGTAAGCAGAAATGATCGTCTGGATTATTACAGCATCCGGTGTACAGCGGCAAAAGTCAGAGTCCTGCTCAACAAAACAAACTGATCCGTCTGCGAAATGATGACAAAGCCGGCAAAACCTAACTCGGCGTCTGACGTCAGTGTTGAGCTGGACTGGAGCGTCCCCCTCTGATGGATCCTTTCTCTGGCTTAACAGTCATACACCAGGTGATGGAAAAATAGTCCCAAAGAGCAATATCCCTACGCGTTTCGTTCGGTCTCGGCTGAACTTTTTCAAGGGTGAAATGTTTAGTTCATTCTGTTTTTGAACTAAACATTTGTATCACCCTTGAAAAAGTTCGGCCGAGACCGAACGAAACGCGTAGGGATATTGCTCTTTGGGACTATTTTTCCATCACCTGGTGTATGACTGTTAAGCCAGAGAAAGGATCCATCAGAGGGGGACGCTCCAGTCCAGCTCAACACTGACGTCAGACGCCGAGTTAGGTTTTGCCGGCTTTGTCATCATTTCGCAGATGGATCAGTTTGTTTTGTTGAGCAGGACTCTGACTTTTGCCGCTGTACACCGGATGCTGTAATAATCCAGACGATCATTTCTGCTTACCTGAGTGTAAGTTTTTATGCTTATTTGTTTCACTTATTTTAATAAATTACTCAAGCTTGGTTCTTTTTGCGCTTCTTTCTACTCCCTTGTTATAGCTGCTCCATTATCCGGGTGATTAGAAGAAAGATCATCCAAAAGAGAAGCTGCATCAACCTGGGTATTTGTTTTATATCATTGCTAAGGACTTGAAAAACGCTTTTTTCCTGTACCATTCATGGACATTGTGGTAACTGATCTATTTTATTATATGTACTGACATTGTTATTACATCTTATCGATTGTGTGTGTATATATATACATATTTGCTATCAGAATCTGTTTAATAGTTTGTAAGCATTAACATTATCAAATAGGAATTTGTGGGCTGCTTTAGCGTGGATATATCTTTTAGGTGGGTCTCATGTTTCAGGTGGGAGGCTGAGCTCTACACTAAAGCTAAAATTAACCCTGCAAGCTACATAATTAACCCCTTCACTGCTAGTCATAATACACGTGTGAAATGCAGCGCATTTGGCGGCCTTCTAATTACCAAAAAGCAACGCCAAAGCCATATATGTCTGCTATTTCTGAACAAAGGGGATCCCAGAGAAGCATTTACAACCATTTGTGCCATAATTGCACAAGCTGTTTGTAAATGATTTCAGTGAGAAACCTAAAATTGTGAAAAATTTAACATTTTTTTAATTTGATCGCATTTGGCGGTGAAATGGTGGCATGAAATATACCAAAATTGGCCTAGATCAATACTTGGGGTTGTCTACTACACTACGCTAAAGCTAAAAATATCCCTAAAAGCTCCCTACATGCTCCATAATTAACCCCTTCACTGCTGGGCATAATACACGTGTAGTGCGCAGTGGCATTTAGCAGCCTTCTAATTACTAAAAAGCAACGCCAAAGCCATATATGTCTGCTATTTCGGAACAAAGGGGATCCCAGAGAAGCATTTACAGCCATTTAAGCCATAATTGCACAAGCTGTTTGTAAATAATTTCAGTGAGAAACCAAAAGTTTGTGAAAAAATTAGTAAAAAAGTGAATGATTTTTTGTATTTAATCGCATTTGGCGGTGAAATGGTGGCATGAAATATACCAAAATGGGCCTAGATGAATACTTTGGGATGTCTACTAAAAAAAAATATACACATGTGAATGGATATTCAGGGATTCCTGAAAGATATTAGTGTTCTAATATAACTAGCGCTAATTTTGAAAAATAATGGTTTGGAAATAGCAAAGTGCTACTTGTATTTATGGCCCTATAACTTGCAATAAAAGCAAAGAACATGTAAACATTGGGTATTTCTAAACTCAGGACAAAATTTAGAAACTATTTAGCACAGTGTTTTTTGGTGGTTGTAGATGTGTAACCGATTTTGGGGGTCAAAGTTAGAAAAAGTGTGTTTTTTTCAATTTTTTCCTCATATTTTATATTTTTTTTAAAGTAAATTATAAGATATGATGAAAATAATGGTATCTTTAGAAAGTCCATTTAATGGCGAGAAAAACAGTATATAATATGTGTGGGTACAGTAAATGAGTAAGAGGAAAATTACAGCTAAACACAAACACCGCAGAAATGTAAATATTGCCTTGGTCCCAAACGGACAGAAAATGGAAAAGTGCTGTGGTCATTAAGGGGTTAAACAACTTTCCAATTCACTTCCATTATCAAAATGTGCACAATCTTTTTATATGCACACATTCTGAGGCACCATCTCCTACTGAGCACGTAGAAGAATTCCCAGTATATATGAATTTGCATTTTGTGATTGGCTGATGGCTGTCACATGATACAGGGGGTAGTATAATTGAACTAACATTTCAGAAAAAAAATCTACTTTTCTTTTAAAATTCAGACTGAGTAATTTTTAATTGTCTTTTTTATTATGCATTTGTTATGTATGCAATTCTGCTGTATTTAATGACCCTTTAAAACTCACATTTACATGGCAGCAAAGTCCAATCTTGAAACGTTGTTCCCCTGACATATATATATATATATATTTATATATATATATATATATATATATATATATATATATATATATATATATATATATATATATATATATATATACACACACACACACACACACACACACACACTGATAATGAACATGCTGCACTTACTATAATGATATTGAGTATTTATATACTGCCAGTGAGCACACACAGAGTACAAGTGGAGCGCTAAATATCTATATTTGCACTCCACTGAGTAATATCTGCGCACACTAATGTGCACTGATATTACAAGGTGACAGCAATTGCTTGGAAGCATTGCACTTACGAGAGCGCAATTCCATAGGCTACAATGGGAGCCTCGTTCTGATGCCATTAGACATGGCACAGAACCTAAGTGCAGCGAAGGGGGTAAGTCACGCAGCAATGGCAGCTAATTGTAATATAAATGTATATGCTTATATATATATATATATATATATATATTTCTGTGTTAATATGTGTATATATACATGCATATTAACACATAAATATATAAGTATATAATTATATGCATATATATTTACTGGGAACACACAGTTCCCATAGACCACAATGGAAAGGCACTTTTCAGTGCCATTTGTTTTCTAACACCCCACACCCGCCAACTTTAAAGCCCCAAAACTGCCTAGTGCAGTTGTTTCTTATTTTAAAAAATGCTATTTTTTTTTATAATAAAAACTATAATGCCCTCTATTTTGAGGGCATTTGGGGCACTTTTAGAAAAATTAACCAGAGATCTAATCTCTGGTTAATTTTCTGAGTGCTAATTGCTACTGCGAGCTCCACACCCCACACCCGCCAACTTTAACCCCAAATTTTTTTTAAAAAAATGCTACAATGTTATTTTTTTAATAAAATACAGACCATTGTATTTTGGGGGCATTTGGGGCACATTTATAAAATTAACCAGAGATCTGATCTCTGAATAATTTCATAAGCGCTAATTGCTACTGTGAGCTTGCTGTAGCAATAACCAGCGACTTGTAATGACTGTGTTTTTTTACTGTGCGCCCGCAAACTGACAATTTGCCCATTTGCGGGCACGCGATAAATTAGAGCTCCATTTGTAATCTAGCCCTATATCTTGACGAGTACACTGCTCTGTATACTCTGATAAATAGGCTGTGCTGTTTAATGACAGGATATCAATACACTAAAACTGAACACAATGCACTGTTTAATATTGTGAGTATATATGCACTGATGAGAATGCTGCCCAGTATAATGATGATGAGTATCTTTACACAGATAATGACCACCATGAATTACTACCATAAAGATCTTTCAATCTTTCAATTTTTGTCACAATATATTTATGAATTACATAACTGTAATAGCATATGGTTGCTTGGAAATAGCATACCAGTTTTACTCATTGCTGAATTTATCTAAAGTAAGGTGTTTTTTCCAGCGATAATATGTCACACTTAATTTTAGTGTTTATGTTAGCAGCTATTATCTCATTCTGATGACTAACTGCACTGTAGAATGTTGCATATCTGTACCTATTGCTGGGCTTTTAGATGGTTTATGAAATTTATGGTGATGAATGACACAAGGTCAGCAGGAACAATACAATATGTGAATGATTTTCTGTTAGTTGGCCTAACAAGAAAGAATGTGTTAGAGCAGCTGTTCCTCACATTCAGGTTTGTTTTTGCAGTATTTGATGGTTCCCCACTGAGTTCTCTAGTGTTTACAGCTAACAATGCCATCAAATGTTATGGATGTTCACAATGTCAGACAATAGTATTTTGACAGAGTTGCTACAGATGATTAAAGCTTTTCTAAATAATTTGCTGGAAAATGGTGACTTGCAGTTGAGGACAGATCTTAAAGGTTACCATTTCAAACCATGACTTGGCAAAATTCATTAACTTTAGTGGATAATAAAGAACTAACCATCAGCTAACAATGAAAGTATGAGCAGAAGACTAATTCACCCAACCTTGCATCATAAAATACTCTACTAGTTTACTGAATTTCTTAAAGAAAGTTACCTTATTTGTGTCTTGCTGGATGCTAGTTATTTTTTAGAGATAAATGCTACAATTAGAGAAAAAAAAAAATTCTTCAAAATATGTCATCTGCAATCCAATCCCCTTGAATTAGGGAGTTCTGAAGAATTTACATTTGTATTAAAATGTCACTTTTTATGTAACTAAATTATAGAGAGTGCACTCACCAGGACTTATTAATAGCTTTTATTCCTTAAATGTGAACATTTTGGGAGGTATAGCCCCTTCCTCAGACATACAAAAAGAAAGATTAACTTACCCTAACACCAAACACCCATATATGTGAAGAACCACCATCTCTCACCATTCTACAGCATATATCAAAGCAATCCATCACAATATATTATTATATTATACATATAGAGGTATACTCGATCTAACGAGTGAAAACATTGACAGATTGCATGTGAATAACAATAGAACTGGAACCGGCATAAGCATAAAACAGCCAATCATAAGCAACCTGTAGTCATGGCAATAATAAACACCCGTCCAATCAGGGTAAGATATACATATACAGTGCATGCCGAAACCACAGGAATATTATAATATATATATATATTATAAACTGGCAATATTAGACTGTCAGAAATAAATATCACCAAGAACATAAAGCGGGCAAGTGGAATAAAATTATAATAAATGCATTATGGAAGAAAATAGCGTGTAAGCATTGTTTACGCAATACAACAGAACTAGAGGGTCTAACAACAAACGACATCACCATATCAGCCATACAAGGTGGCCAAACATCAAATCAGATAAATAAGTAGGAGTATTACATGGCTAATAGGAAATAACATTCAATACATTATATACACACTCACCGGCCACTTTATTGGATACACCTTGCTAGTACCGAGTTCGACACCCTTTTGCCTTCAGAACTGCCTTAATTCAGCGTTTAAACAATGCTAAATTATTACTAAGGGGCCCAAAGTGTGCCAAGAAAATATTCCCCACACCATTACACCACCATCAGCCTGAACTGTGGATCCATGCTTTTATGTTGTTTACTCCAAATTCTGACCCTACCATATGAATGTCTCAGCTGAAATCAAGATTTATCAGACCAGGCAACACTTTTTACCAATCTTCTATTGTCCAAGTTTGGTGAGCCTGTGCGAATTGTACCCTTAGTTTCCTGTTCTTAGCTGACAGGAGTGGTATCTGGTGTGGTCTTCTGCTGCTGTAGCCTATCTGCTGCAAGGTTTGACGTGTTGTGGGTTCATAGATGGTATTCTGCATACCTTGGTTGTAACGAGTGGTTATTTGAGTTACTGTTGCATTTCATTCATCTCGAACTAGTCTGCCCATTCTCTTCTGACCTCTGACATCAGCGAGGCATTTTCGTCCACACAACTGCAGCTTACTGGATATTTTCTCTTTTTTGGACCCTTCTCTGTAAACCCTAAATATGGTTGTGCATGAAAATCCCAGTAGATCAGCCATTTTTTAAATACTCAGACCAGCGCTTCTGGCACAAAAAACCATGCCATGTTCACTTAAATCCACTTTCATCCCCATTGACTGATTAGCAATTTGTGTTACCAAGCAATTGAACAGGTGTACCTAATAAAGTGGCCGGTGAGTGTATATATATATATAAATAGAATTAGGCAAAGTGGCACACACCATCCATCCAGCAGCCTGGTGTTCTGCAACAGAAATAAATACAGGCAATGTCCAGAACACAAACCTGGCTTAAGGGTATATTGTGTATCCAGAAAGAGGCAGGCAGCACAGGAAACTTTGTAACAAGCCTTTTAATCCACAAAGTGTAAAGTAGTAGGGCCTTAACCCGTAACGTTTAGGTTCTGAAACAAACCTTTCTCAAATGTCTTCCATGGGCTCCATTTGAGGAAGGTTTGTTTTAGAACCGAAACGTTATGGTTTAGGCCCTACTACTTTACACTTTGTGGATTAAAAGGCTTGTTACAAATTTTCCTGTGCTGCATGCTTCTTTCTGGATAAACAATATACCCTTAAGCCAGGTTCGTGTTCTGGACATTGCCTGTATATATATATGTATATCTATATATATATATATATATATATATATATATATATATATATATATATATATATATATATATATATATATATATGTATATATATGTATATATATATATATACATATACACATACATACACACATATATGACAATATATATATATATATGTATATATATATATATATATATATATATATATATATATATATATATATATATATATATATATATACAGGTATATATATATATATGTACACAATATTGCTTCAAGCTATTAAAAAAATTAAAATCAGCTTAAAGTGAAGGTCAATTTAGATGAATGTGTGCCTGATTTTTAATAATCCTATTAAAAACAAGGGCACTTTAATTCATCAAAATTGATATTTCACTCATTTTCTTCAAATACCTTTTAATCTTCACAACCATTCCAACCATTTCCCCTGACCGTCAAAAGCCTCTTCATAGATCATAAATGGCTAATGGATAAAAAAAAAATAGATCCGTTATTTGAATCTATATATCTGATATTAGACAGTATTGGGAGTGGAGGAACTTAGGCAGAATTTTGTTAAAAAAAAAACTAGCTCCTGAATTCTGATTTTTTAGAGACACTGCTTGCCTGGGGCTCTGAAATTAGTTAGTTTCAGAGTCACAGTGACAGAAAGACCAAAGGCTAGATTACGAGTTGTGCGTTAGGCTTAAAAAGCAGCGTCCTAACGCTGCTTTTTAACGCCAGCTGGTATTACGAGTCTTGAAGGTACAGGCTCACCACTCACTTTTTTGGCCAGACTTGGAAATACCGCAAATCCACTTATGAAAATTGCGTATCCTCTTTTTTCAATGGGACTTGCATAGCGCCGGTATTACGAGTCTGCCAAAAAGTGAACGGTAGACCCTCTCCTGTCAAGTCAGTAGTTAAGAGTTTTACACTATAACGCCGTAGCATAAAACTCCTAACTAAAGTGCTAAAAAGTACACTAACACCCATAAACTACCTATTAACCTCTAAACCGAGGCCCTCCCGCATCGCAAACACTAAAAAAAAAAATAATTAACCCCTAATCTGCCAAACCGGACATCGCCGCCACTATAATAAATATATTAACCCCTAAACTGCCACACTCCCGCCTCGCAAACATTAGTTAAATATTAATAACCCCTAATCTGCTGTCCCTAACATCGCTGACACCTATCTACATTTATTAAACCCTAATCTGCCACCCCCAACGTCACCGTCACTATACTAAAGTTATTAACCCCTAAATCTAACCCTAACCCCCCTAACTTAAATATAATTAAAAGAAATCTAAATAAAAATTACTATCATTAACTAAATTATTCCTATTTAAAACTAAATACTTACCTATAAAATAAACCCTAAGCTAGCTACAATATAACTAATAGTTACATTGTATCTATCTTAGGGTTTATTTTTATTTTACAGGTAAGTTTGCATTTATTTTAACTCTGTAGAATAGTTATTAAATAGTTATTAACTATTTAATAACTACCTAGCTAAAATAAATACAAAAGTACCTGTAAAATAAAACCTAACCTAAGTTACACTAACACCTAACACTACACTATAATTAAATGAATTCCCTAAATTAAATACAATTAAATAAAATTAGCTAAAGTACAAAAAAAACAAAACACTAAATTACAGAAAATAATAAACAAATTACAAGATTTTTAAACTAATTACACATAATCTAATCCCACTAACAAAATAAAAAAGCCCCCCAAAATAAAAAAGCCCTACCCTACTCTAAATTACAAATAGCCCTTAAAAGGGCCTTTTGTGGGGCATTGCCCCAAAGTAATCAGCTCTTTTACCTGTAAAAAAAATCCCCCCCGACATTAAAACCCACCACCCACATAACCAACCCTACTCTAAACCCACCCAATACCCCCTTAAAAAAACTTAACACTAACCCCTTGAAGATCACCTTACCAGGAGAAGTCTTCATCCAACCGGGCCGAAGTCCTCAACGAAGCCGGGAGGAGTCTTCATACAAGCCAGGCGAAGTGGTCCTCCAGACGGGCAGAAGTCTTCATCCAGACGGAATCTTCTATCTTCCTCCATCCAGTCCATCTTTAAGACATCCGCCGCGGAGCATCCTCTTCATCCGACGGCTAACACTGAATGAAGGTTCCTTTAAATGACGTCATCCAAGATGACGTCCCTTCAATTCCGATTGGCTGATAAAATTCTAAACTTTATAACTGATTTTAGAGAAATTGCATTTTCATGAACGTTGCTCCTAGCTCAACTGAGCAGGTCTTAATTTGCATAAGCACATCGGGGGCACGCTGTCTAGTCACAGCCGCCCCGATCGCACCATTAAACTGAATGTAGCGAGCTGGATAGCGCTTAGTGATTGGTGGGTGCATTCAGCCACCAATCAGCAAGCGCTACCCAGGTGCTGAACCTAACATGGGCCGGCTCCCTAAAGGGACACTCAAGTGAGAATAAACTTTTATGATTCAGAAAAAGCATGCAGTTTTAAGACACTTATTATAAAATTTTGCACAGTCTTTTAATATTCAAACTTTCCAGGGAACAAGATCCTACTGAGCATGTGCACAAGCTCACAGGGTACAGGTAAACTAGTCTGTGATTGGCTGATGTCTGTCACATGATACAGGGGGCTGGAAAATGAGATAAAAAATAAATTTGTCAGAAACAAAATCTCTTGCTTATTTGAAATTCAGAGTAGGTGTTAAATCATTTTTTTTTTATTATGTATATGTTAAAGGGACACTGAACCCAAATTTTTTCTTTCATGATTCAGATAGAGCATAAATTTTCTAATTTACTCCTATTATCAATTTACTTTGTTCTCTTGCTATCTTTATCTTAAAAGCAGGAATGTAAATCTTAGCAGCCAGCCCATTTTAGGTTCAGCACCATGGATAGCGCTTGCTTATTGGAGGCTTACATTTACCCAACAATAAGTAAGCATAACCCAGGTTCTCAACCAAAAATGGGCCGGCACCTATGCATCACATTCCTGCTTTTTAAATAAAGATAGCAAGAGAACAAAGAAAAATTGATAATAGGAGTAAATTAAAAAGTTGCTTAAAATTGCATGCTCTATCTGAATCTTGAAAGAAAAAAATTGGGTTTAGTGTCCCTTTAAATACGCAATTCTATTGCATTGAGTGGTCCTTTATGCTTTCATTCCTGCTTTTCAAATAAAGATAACAAGAGAACGAAGAAAAAATGATAAATAGAAGTAACTTTGAAAGTTGCTTAAAATTGCATGTTCTATGCAAATCATGAAAGAAAAAAAAAAGGGTTTATTATCCCTTTAAAGTTCCATTGTATTCACTGGTGTAATTTTACACAAAAAGTGTTTTTTGAGGGAGTGTTGCAGATATGGTAACTACAATTATAAAGGTTTCAAATGTGATCTACCACTTGAATATAAACTGTAAGGCTGGTACAGTATATTGCTTTGTTTAATATAATGCTGCTTATACTATAATGTCATACAGAATGTTTCCCCTCCCCCTGAATTTACAGCTTTTACATCAATTTTTATATTTATCGGCTAGATTTAGAGTTTTGTCGGTAAAGACCCGCGTAACTAACGCTGCTTTTTTTCCCAACGCACCCTTCCAACAATGCTGGTATTTAGAGTTGTCTGAGGGGCTGCGTTAGGCTCAGAAAAGGGAGCGTTGATCCTAATGTAGCTCCACTTCAACCCTCAATACCAGCATTGCTTACGGTAGCGGTAAGCTGGAAAAACGTGCTCGTGCACGATATCCCCATAGGAAACAATGGGGCATTTTGGCCTGAAAAAAAACCTAACACCTGCAAAAAAGCAGCGTTCAGCTCTTAACGCAGCCCCATTGTTTCCTATGGGTAAACACTCTCTAAGTCTGCACCTAACACCCTAACATGAACCCCGAGTCTAAACACCCCTAACCTTACACTCATTAACCCCTAATATGCTGCCCCCGCTATCGCTGACACCTGCATTATATTATTAACCCCTAATCTGCCGCTCCAGACACCGCCGCAACCTACATTATCCCTATGAACCCCCTAATCTGCTGCCCCTAACACCACCAAACCCTATCAGATTGAAGTTCAATCCGATTGGCTGATCGAATCAGCCAATCGTATTGAACTCGCATTCTATTGGCTGTTCCGATCAGCCAATAGAATGCGAGTTCAATCCGATTGGCTGATTGGATCAGCCAATCGGATTGAACTTCAATCTGATTGGCTGATTGCATCTACCTTAATTCCGATTGGCTGATAGAATTCTATCAGCCAATCGGAATTGAAGGGATGCCATCTTGGATGACGTCCCTTAAAGGAACCTTCATTCGTCGTTAGTCCGTCGGTTGAAGAGGATAGCTCCGCGTCGGCTCTGTTGAAGATGGCTCCGCTCCGGTCCAGATGGATGAAGATTGAAGACGCTGCCTGGATGAACACTTCTACCGGATGGAGGACCTCTTCTTTGCCGCTTGGTTGAAGACTTCTACCGGATCAAGGACCTCCTCTGTGCACCTTGGATGAAGAATTCGGCTCGGCTGGGTGAAGACGACTCAAGGTAGGGAGATCTTCAGGGGGTTAGCGATAGGTTTTTTTAAGGGGGTTTGGGTGGGTTAGAGTAGGGGTATGTGGGTGGTGGGTTGTAATGTTGGGGGGGGATTATATTTTTATTTTCAGGTAAAAGAGCTGATTACTTTGGGGCAATGCCCCGCAAAAAGCCCTTTTAAGGGCTGGTAAAAGAGCTGATTACTTTGGTAGTTTAGAATAGGGTAGGGAATTTTTTATTTTGGGGGGCTTTTTATTTTATTAGGGGGCTTAGATTAGGTGTAATTAGTTTAAACCTTGTAATTCTTCTTTTTTTTTTTTTTGTAATTTAGTGTTTTTTTTTTGTATTATAGATTAGTTTATTTTATTGTATTTTATTTTAGGTAATTGTAGGTAATTTATTTAATTAATTTATTGATAGTGTAGTGTTAGGTGTATTTGTAACTTAGGTTAGGATTTATTTTACAGGTAATTTTATACTTATTTTAACTAGGTAGCTATTAAATAGTTATTAACTATTTAATAGCTATTGTACCTAGTTAAAATAATAAAAGTTGCCTGTAAAATAAATATAAATCCAAAAATAGCTACAATGTAATTATTAGTTATATTGTAGCTATATTAGGGTTTATTTTATAGGTAAGTATTTAGTTTTAAATAGGAATAATTTAGTTATCTTTAGGAATATTATTTAGTTTCATTGAAATTATATTTATGTTAGGGGGGTGTTAGGGTTAGGGTTAGACTTAGGTTTAGGGGTTAATAAATGTATTATAGTAGCGGCGACGTTGCGGGCGGAAGATTAGGGGTTAATAATTGTAGGTAGGTGGCACCGATGTTAGGGAGGGCAGATTAGGGGTTAATACAATTTATTATAGTGTTTGCGAGGCGGGAGTGTGGCGGTTTAATACATCTATTATAGTGACGATGAGGTCCGGTCGGCAGATTAGGGGTTAATAAGTGTAGTTAGGTAGCGGAGACGTTGGGGGGGCAGATTAGGGGTTAATAAATATAATATAGGTGTCGGCGATGTTAGGGGCAGCAGATTAGGTGTTCATAGGTATGATGTAGGTGGCGGCGGTGTCCGGTTGGCAGATTAGGGGTTAAAATGTTTTATTATAGTGGCGGCGATGTGGGGGTCCTCGGTTTAGAGGTTCATATGTAGTTTATGGGTGTTAGTGTACTTTGTAGCACAGTAGTTAAGAGCTTTATATTCCGGCGTTAGCCCATAAAGCTCTTAACTACTGACTTTTTTTGGTGGTAGGAGTCTTGTTGGTAGAGGCTCTACCGCTCACTTCTCCCAGACTCCAAATACCAGCGTTAGGCAGATCCCATTGAAAAGATAGGATATGCAATTGTTGTAAGGGAATCTGCGGTAGCCTGGAATCGCGGTAGTGAAGTGAGCGGTAAACCCTTTCCTGCCTGACTCTAAATACCAGCGGGCGGCCAAAAGCAGCGTTAGGACCCCTTAACGCTGCTTTTGACGGCTAACGCCAAACTCTAAATCTAGGTGTATGTTAGCACACATACTTTATATACTTGCTAGACTATTTCTGGGAAATTTGAAAAAGATCACCAGAAAATACTAAAACTAAGGTATATTTTGAGGTTTAAAAAAAAAATGTTTAGTTTTCATTTTCATATCTGCTGAATGTTTACATTCATGTTTACGTGAATGTTTACATTCTTCCTGAATCTGTTTCAGAAGGATAAAAAACCTACCACCATTTTCATTTAAAGGGAAGGTAAACTTTGGTGAATGAAAGCCGTTTTTTAAAAATACTATTAAAAACAGGGACACTTTCATTCATCAAAGTTTACAAAGAAGCCGTTTTGTTAAAAATATTACCTTTTTTTCTTTTCACAGCAAGAGCAGCTTCCCCCACCTAGAGATCCTCTATTCACACGTCAGCAATGCAGTTGCCGCTGGTGAATTTTTAAGATGGTGGTGCACAAGACCCCGCCCCTTTGAGATGCCCCACCCCTTTGAGAAAGCCCCACCCCTTTGAGAAAGCCATGCCCCTTTGTGAAAGCTACACCCCTCAAATGGCCCCACCCATTTGAATCAGCAGTGTTTTTGGTCATTGACTTGTTGAAATATCCAGCCCCGGAGTAAATTCAACTTTGTGACTGATTCCTTAATATTATTCTCAAGTATCTGCTGATATTGAGTCGAATCCATGCGACCCTCAACAAGATTCCCAGTACCGGCACTGGCCACACAGCCTCACAGCATGATGGAACATCCACAAAATTTTACTGTGGGTAGCAAGTGTTTGTCTTGGAACGCTGTGTTCTTTTGCCGCCATGCATAACACCCCTTGTCATGACCAAATAACTCAATCTTTGCTTCATCAGTCCACAGCACCTTCTTTCAAAATGAAGCTAGCTTGTCCAAATGTGCGTTTGCATACCTTAAACGACTCTGTTTGTGACGTGTGTGCAGAAAAGGCTTCTACTATCTGCTAATTCAAAGTAAAACTAATTAACTAACACCTAGATTACGAGTTCTGCATTAGAGGCTGTGCGGTGCTAATGAGCAGTTTATGTTCACTGCTCACTTACAGACAGCGCTGGTATTACAGGTTTTTACAAACCAGACAAGAAGTGAGCGTTGAGCAAAATTTTGCTCATTACCGCACTCCAATACCAGTGCTGCTTAAGTCAGCGGTGAGCTGGTGTAACGTGCTCGTGCACGATTTCCCCATAGGAATCAACGGGGAGAGCCGGCTGAAAAAAAGTCTAACACCTGCAAAAAAGCAGCATAAAACTCCTTAACGCAGCCCCATTGATTCCTATGGGGAAATACATTTTATGTCTACACCTAACACCCTAACATGAACCCCGAGTCTAAACACCCCTATCTTACACTTATTAACCCCTAATCTGCCACCCCTGACATCGCCGACACCTACATTATAATTCTTAACCCCTAATCTGCCGCTCCGGATACCACCGCCACCTACATTACACTTATTAACCCCTAATTTGCTGCCCCCAACATCGCCGACACCTACATTATATTTATTAACCCCTACTCTGCCGCCCCCAATGTCGCCGCCACCTACCTACACTTATTAACCCCTAATCAGCAGCCCCCAACGTTGCCACTACTATAATAAACATATTAACCCCTAAACCGCCACACTCCCGCCTCGCAAACATTAGTTAAATATTATTAACCCCTTATCTGCCGGCCCTAACATCGCCGCCACCTACCTACATTTATTAACCCCTAACCTGCCGCCCCCAACGTCGCCGCCACTATATTAAAGTTATTAACCCCTAAACCTAAGTCTAACCCTAAACCTAACACCCCCTAACTTAAATATAATTAAAAGAAATCAAAATAAATATTCCTATCATTAACTACATTATTCCTATTTAAAACTAAATACTTACCTGTAAAATAAACCCTAAGCCAGCTACAATATAACTAATAGTTACATTGTATCTAGCTTAGGATTTATTTTTATTTTACAGGCAAGTTTGTATTTATTTTAACTAGGTACAATAGTTATTAAATAGTTATTAACTATTTAATAAACTACCTAGCTAAAATAAAGACAAATTGATCTGTAAAATAAAACCTAATCTAAGTTACACTAACACCTAACACTACACTATAATTAAATTAATTCCCTAAATTAAATACAATTAAATAAAATTAGCTAAAGTACAAAAAACAAACACTAAATTACAGAAAATAATAAACAAATTACAAGATTTTTAAACTAATTACACCTAATCTAATCCCCCTAACAAAATTAAAAAGCCCCCCAAAATAAAAAAAAAGCCCTACCCTACACTAAATTACAAATAGCCCTTAAAAGGGCCTTTTGCGGGGCATTACCCCAAAGTAATCAGCTCTTTTACCTGTAAAAAAAATTACAACCCCCCCCCAACATTAAAACCCACAACCCACACAACCAACCCTACTCTAAAACCCACCCAATACCCCCTTAAAAAAACCTAACACTAACCCCTTGAAGATCACCTTACCGGGAGAAGTCTTCATCCAACCGGGCCGAAGTCCTCAACGAAGCCGGGAGAAGTCTTCATCCAAGCCGGGCGAAGTGGTCCTCCAGACGGACGCCTGGATTAAGACTTCTGCCCATCTGGAGGACCTCTTCTGCCCGGATAGGATGAAGACTTCGGACCGTCTGGAGAACCACTTCTGCCCGGTTGGATGAAGACGTCTCAAGGTAGGGTGATCTTCAAGGGGTTAGTGTTAGGTTTTTTAAGGGGGGATTGGGTGGGTTTTAGAGTAGGGTTGGGTGTGTGGGTGGTAATTTTAATGTTGGGGGGGGTATTGTATTTTTTTTTCCAGGTAAAAGAGCTGATTACTTTGGGGCAATGCCCTGCAAAAAGCACTTTTAAGGGCTATTTGTAATTTAGTATAGGGTAGGGATTTTTATTATTTGGGGGGGCTTTTTTATGTTATTAGGGGGATTAGATTAGGTGTAATTAGCTTAAAAAAATTGTAATTATTTTATTATTTTCTGTAATTTAGTGGGGGTTTTTTTTCCGTAATTTAGATAATTGCATTTAATTGTATTTAATTGTAGATAGTTTAGGGAATTAATTTAATTATAGTGTAGTGTTAGGTGTAATTGTAACTTAGGTTTATTTTTATTTTACAGGTATATTGGTCTTTATTTTAACTAGGTAGCTATTAAATAGTTAATAATTATTTAGTAACTATTCTACCTAGTTAAAATAAATACAAAGTTGCCTGTAAAATAAAAATAAACTCTAAGATAGATTCAATGTAATTATTAGTTATATTGTAGCAATCTTAGGGTTTATTTTATAGGTAAGTATTTAGTTTTAAATAGGAATAATTTATTTAATTATAGTTATTTTATTTATATTTATTTAAATTATATTTAAGTTAGGGGGTGTTAGGGTTAAGGTTAGACTTAGGTTTAGGGGTTAATACATTTAATATAGTTGCGGCGACGTTGGGGGCGGCAGATTAGGGGTTAATAAATGTAGGTAGGTGTCGGCGATGTTAGGAATGGCAGATTAGGGGTTAATAAAATTTAACTAATGTTTGCGAGGCGGGAGTGCAGCAGTTTAGGGGTTAATATATTTATTTAGGTGGCGGCGATGTCAGGTCAGCAGATTAGGGGTTAAAATTTTTATTTAAGTGTTTGCGATGTTGGGGGGGGGGCTCGTTTTAATGGTTAATAGGTAGTTTATGGGTGTTAGTGTACTTTTTAGCACTTTAGTTAAGAGTTTTATTTTACGGCGTTAGCCCATAAACCTCTTAACTACTGACTTTTAAATGCAGTACGAGTCTTGACAGGAGAGGGTGTACCGCTCACTTTTTCCAAGACTCGTAATACCGCCGTTAGGAAAATCCCATTGAAAATATGGGATACGCAATTTACGTAAGTGGATTTGCGGTATGTTGGAGTCTCGGAAAAAAGTGAGCGGTACACCTGTACCTGCCAGACTCGTAATACCAGCAGGTGTTAAAAAGCAGCGCTGGGACCTCTCAACGCTGCTTTTTAAGGCTAACGCAAAACTCGTAATCTAGGTGTATGATAGTAATGAAATCTTTTGACCTATTTCTGAACACAAGTCTGACTCAAACCTATACTGGAATGGGGGTTGTATAAAGAACTCCCTTGTGAGGGCCATATCCTGCAACTTAACTAAATATTGTACTTTAGTGCCTCATTTCATCTTTGGTATAACATCAAGTCTTTCTTCTCATAATCTTTAAATTATTTGGGACTTACTGTGAGATTCTAGATTTGTCTGACAACATATAATGCGTATATATGTATATAACACAAAATGCCAAAGGAGTCAATGCAATATAATTTGTATACATTCTTTTAAATGTGTTCCTGTTTTTTTTCTTCTTCTTCCCTTCAATTTTAAAAGCTTTGAGTTCAAAAGGCATATCACACATTGCAATTAGTAATGTCAACAAGAGTAAGAACAACAAAAAGAAAACAAAACAAAAAAGAAAACAAAAAGGAAAATGCATATAATACATTCAATAGTTTCCTCATAACAAGATGTGGGTGAGTGTAGGAAGTCCATTATCAAATACTTTCAGAAATTCTGTGAAATATAGTCCACTTGCACAACTTGTGTTGTGGCTTGTAGTGAGCATTGAGCAAGAGTTAATTAAGTAAAGTGATAGGGAGATTGATGAAAGCATGGTAATATCAATGCAGTATACAATGAAATTCACCCAATACATCCTGTTTGTTACTAGAAGAAATCTCTGGTGTCAGGGGACATGACACAGTCCCTGAGTTCCCACTGTGGGATGTTCAACATCTTTGTGATAATCTGTGTGTGCTTGCAGGGTTCTCGAGTTTCCTGCCTCCATGGACATCTCTCTATAATAGTTGTTAATTATGTACACCAATTATCTATCTATTTGTGTGTTACCATTTGCCCATGCAGCTAACATAAGTTAGTGAGTATCTAAGGTTCCTTGTTGCATGTGGTGATTCCTTTCCAGATGGATAAGCATGTCTACCTGTTGTTTCCATTCCTCTAGTGTTGGTGTGGTTTTTGATATCCAGTGTTTTGGTATTAAAAGCTTAGCACTATTTAGCATAACCAATAGCAAAGCTTTGTGAGGCTTATTCTCAATTTTGGGTAAAGACAGATAAAGGAGGGTTTTGGGATCGTTAGGTAGTGTTTCCCCTATTATTCTCCTCACCTGTGTCATGATCCCAGTCCAATACTCGTCCAGTCTGGGGCATTCCCACCATATGTGTGTGGGTGTCCCATCTCCTCCACATCCCTCTAGCACATTCCTGAGGCTGTTTTGTATATGTGCTGTAACCTACTGGGGGTGAGGTACCATCTGGATAGGAACTTGTAGCTTGATTCTTGTACCCTGACAGATATGGATGATTTTTTTTTGTGATCTGAAAGGCCACCTGCCAGTCTTGTGTGATTTCTGTTTGTAATTCTCGTTCCCAAGCTTTAACATATGAAGGGAGAGAATGCGTATCGTCTAAAAGGAGAAGTTTATACAACTTTGATATAGCGTGTTTTGTAGGTGAATCTTGAAGGCAGAGATTTTCAAAGGGTGTTGTTAGTCTCGTGAAGTGACGTTTGTGTTGGTGTGTAGAAAGAAATTGGTTAAGTTGTGTGTGTGTGAAAACCAAGTCATATTGATATTTGGTATATTCTCTCGGATATCGCTGAGTGTTTTGAGTCTGTTTTCTTCCATTAGGGTGGTAAGCATTTTGTCTCTGAGAGATACCTGTTGGTCTCTTTGAGGTCCCACAGTAGTGTGGGGTTATTACAAATGGGTGTTAGTGGGGAGAATACCGTAGATATATTTGTCTAGGTATTAAGTATCTTATCCCAGATATAGTAGAAGTCTAGGAACAGTGGGTATTGTGACTACCTTTGGTCTGTGTTTCGCAGTGAGCCAGGCCCCCAGACCAGCATTGTTAGTATCCAGTATATCGCAGTCCAGCTGGACCCAGTCTTTTTGGGGTCGTTTTGGCACCAGTCCAAGAGTCTGTGTAGTGTGATTGCTTGTTTGTACACAGTGATATTTGGTACTACCAATCCACCTCTATCCCTTGGGAAGTAGAGTGTCTGTATGGCTACTATAGACTTGACATCCCCCCAGATGTATCGCTGTATATTTGCCTTGATTCTGTTTAGCTTGTCAGTCGGTAGCTGTATGGGGGTGGTCTGAAGTAGGTATAATATCCTAGGCAGGATGTTTATTTTTACAACATTGATGTAACCTAACCAGGAGATTGGTTTATTTCTCTAGCTAGATAAATCTGTGATCAAATTGCTTTGTAATTTGCTTGGAAAATTATTTGGGGATCTGGGGAGAGGTATATTCCCAGATACTTAATTTGCGTTAGTTGCCTTTTCATAAGGCATTTCTGGAGCAGCTGTGGTAATAAAGCAGTGTCATAGGTTATGTTTAGAATTTCAGATTTAGTTAGGTTGAGGTGGAACTTTGAGACCCTGCCATATTCCCCGAAGGTTGTCAATGCTTTGGGTAGGGAGATGTCTATTTCTGTAAGTGTAAATAATATGTCATCCGCTTATAGAACTAATTTATGTTTGCAAGTCTTAGTGTTGATCCCTGCTATTAGATTGTCTTCCCAGATCATTTGTGCAAGTACCTCAATAGATATGACAAAGAAGCCTGTTGGGTTCCATTTTGGATAAGTAGTCTATTAGATAGGAGGCCATTTACTTATACCGAGCAGTGGGTTTACTGAATAGGGTGAAGATTTTGTCTTTAATTTTGTTCCCTAAATTCATCTTATGTAGGGTAGCTTTAAGAATTGCCAATGGACCCTGTCAAAGGCCTTTTCCGCGTCCGTGGAGACGATTACCATGGGTATGTTGTTTATCTGGGCATGTGATATGAGTTGTAGTGTTTTTAGTGTATTAGTGTGTGCCTCCCTGTCTGGGACAAAGCCCACTTGATTAGAATGAATCAGTTTGGGAAGGTATTTGTTAATTCTGGTGGCCAGGATCTTAGCATAAATTTTGATGTCTGAATTTAACAGAGAGATGGGACAAAAGTTTTCAATTTTTTCAGGGTTATTTCCCTGTTTGGGGAGTACCATGATGTGTGCTTCTAGCATCTGTTCTGTGAAGCCGCCTTATTTCAACAGTGCATTCAACAGAGATTTTAGGTGTTGTAGGATATGGTGCATATAGGTTTTATAATATCGTATGCTTAACCCGTCTGGACCTGGGCTTTTCCCGTTGGGCATACTTTTTATGGCTAGTTTGGTTTCCTCCATCATGATGGGGGAGTCTAGGTGTTCAGAGTCATCTGCATCAAGCGTAGGGAGGTGGATGTCGGATAAAAAGTTGTCTATGTCTGCCTGTTTGCTGTCATTTTTTTAAATTGTAAAGTTTTTCGGAGAATTCTCTGAATGTTTCCGCTATGTTTTTACTGTTTTTATGTGTGCAGCCCTCTGTGTCTGAGATTGTGTGGATGTGTGTGTTCAATAGTTTATGTTTGAGAGCTCTTGCCAAAGAAGACCCTGCTTTATCATTTATGTCAAAATATGTTTGTTTCAACAAAGCGGTTTTCCCTTGGTACTCTTTTGTGAGGTGTTTGGCGAGGGTGGTTCTAGTTTGTGTCAGGGAGGCCAGCGTGTAGTTTAAAAACTGTCTGTTATTTCTCAATTCTCTCGCTTTATGTTTGATGACTTCCCCTTTAAACACACACTTGTGTGCTTCCCACAATGTGCTGAATGAGATACTGTCATTTGTATTTTCTCTGAAATAATGTCCCAGTGTGGTATCAATATCTGATCTCATCAGAGGGTTGTCCAGTGTGGATTCATCTAATCTCAGATAAAAGGCAGGGTAGGCATGGAAGGCCGTTCTATTTTACATTGTACAGGTGTGTGATCAGACCAGGTGATTGGAAGTATAGTAGAGTCACATATCATTGAGAGACCTATCTGGTATGTCATGAGATAATCTATCCTGGTATAGGTGTGATGTAGATGTGAGTAGAAGGTGTAATCTTGCAACGTGGGGTTTATGGTTCGCCAGATGTCATGTAGTTTCAGCTGTTGTAATCTGGTATTTAAAGCTTTAATAACTCATTTTGGTGTACTGGTTGATCCTGTGGATGTATCAATTGCGGGATCCAATGGGAGGTTGAAGTCCCTGCAAAGGAACAATGTGCCCTTAGCGTGTTCAAGTATTATCTGGTATATTTGTTTGAAAAGTATGTTTTGGCCTTGGTTTGGGAGTTATATATTTGCTAGGGTCACTGGGGCGGCAAATAACAGACCTAATACTATGAAATATCTGCCGTTAGGGTATTTTTCTATGTGTGTAGGTTGGAATGTAATCATACTCCAAAGTAGCATTCCCACTCCGCCTTTTTTTATCTCTTCCAGGAAGGAGGTTTTATATCAATATTAATTTTGGCTCTCTGCCCTTTTTTAAATGCGTTTCTTGTAAAAAACCAAGGTTCCTCCCTTTTTTTGCAGTTAGTTGAATCCAATTGATCTATTTTCAGGGCTGTTTAGACCCTTGGCAATGATTGAGATTGGTGTAAGAGGGTGCACGTGTATTTTGGACATATCTGCCATGTCAGTATAATAACCCTATTAGGGTGTTGTGCGAATTAAAAGTAGGGGATTATGTTTGGTGACATCTTCACTTATTAATGGGTGATCCTGTTTTAAAACCACTAATTGATAATTGCAGATTTGTTTCAAGAAAGCCTAAAACTTTAGCTAGATCATTATCCCCCAGTATGGTCACATCAAAGGACCATCAAAATTCCTTCTGTTGGCTTTCCAAGAAAGGCAATTTCAAATGCGGTGGCAGGCAATGCACCACCTGTACAAATATAAGAGTTGGAAACAGCTTTACTTCCACCTATGATAACAGAACCTACCAGATAGATTTTTATGCCAACTGTAGAACCACCTACGTGGTTTACTTACTTACTTGTAATTTGTGCAAGAGCCAGTATGTGGGTAAAACGTCACAAGAGGCAAGAACTAGATATGGGGAGCATACCAGGGATGCTAAAAACTACTTTGTGGATTCAGCAGTGGCTAACCATTTTAATTATTATCATTTTAGCCACATTGCAGATATGTCAATACAAATTATTGATAGAGTTGTACTCCCCCCAAGGGGTGGTAATAAAAATAAAATTCTGGATAGAAAAGAACTTTACTGGATCTTAAAACTACATACCAGAATACCACATGGTATGAATAAGGAATGTGATATCAACTTTTTCATTGACACCTAGATCTTAACTTATATAAATTCACATATATACATTTACATATATACTACATCATTGTTTAAATGAGCCCCAATATATCCACTTTGAAGTATTATTGAACAATAAGCTTGTAATTGATAAATTGATGGTTATTTTGTACATGTTTATGTTTAACATATGTGTTTTTTGTTTTATGAACATCAATTATTTTACCTATCTTCCTCTGAGCACCTATGTTATCCTATATTCATAATAATTTTTTAGTTCTTATTATTAGTTATTTTTCTATGAATTCATTTGTTTTTGGTATTTCTGGGTAGTGGTATTTCTTGTTTTTCTCTTAGGATTTATAAGTCCCAGTTTCAAATGCCTTATAATGTATAAGTATATCTTATGTTTTACATCTTCAATGTTGGTGGGGAAAGGGTTAACCCTTGTGTGTATATAAGGGTTGTCCTGTCACTATCAATTCAGCCTATGATTAAGCGCCACTAGGGGGTGCGAAACGCGTCAGGCCGTCTGTCCCTCTGTTGTCTGTCAGTCTGTATTTTGCTGGAATTTTTCCTAAGACTCTGTATTTTACTTTAGTGGCTTATAAAATAAACTCACATTATATTTTTCACCCCGAGCAGTGCCTGCCTCTTTCCTTCTAAGTGTGACTTACTTTGGGGCTGATCTCCCCGGCTACGGTACTCCGGTGTAGCTGCTACCCTATTGGATGACCTTGTTGCTCACTTGTGGTTCCGGTTCTGGATTACTGCTGCCACACGCCGTGACTCCATTCAAGTGTAGTGTCTCTATGCTTGTATCCACAGAACGATCTGTTTGAAAAAAGGCTAAGGCTGAAATGCGTAGATGGTACTCAAGGTCCGATAATTTTTCAAACAGATCGCTCTGTGTTCCAAGAAACAAATCCAGTCACCGCCATTGGCAGGGGAAGGATCACATGGTCTGGTGATATCAACAACCCAGAAATGAAGAGGAGACTCAACACACACGCTACTCAGAGTCACTGCATCACTCCGGACAAGTCGGTTTTTACAACCCCTGAATCGAAGAGCACAGAGAAGGAAGGAAGTGGGTAAGTGAACTTTGAAAGTCAGTTCTAAACTACCGCTGAATCAGAGATCTCAGAGAAGGGAGGAAGCGGGTAAGTGAACTGTAAAAAATGGAGAAAGGTGTATACTGCAAAAGTACTTTATAATATACCAGCATTTATTTGCTACAGACGGCAAATCCAGGGATACTTTTTTCTGAAAAGGATTGTTAACCCCTATGTGGGAATTGGTCATCTAAGCCAATAAGGAGTCAATATAACTGCACAGAACATTTTATATTCACCCCATTTAACCCATTAGTTTGGGGAATATGTGGACACTTGTTTATGAGAGTAACATCATTCATTATAAATGGATGACTTATAGGGGTCAATTTATCAAGCTCCGATGATGGGACCGCTGCTCCATAACCTGAGGTGGCGGACAGAAATCAACCCAATCGAATATGATCGGGTTGATTGACACCTTCTGCTAACGGCCAATTGGCCGCGAATCTGCACAGGGCGGCATTGCACCAGCAGTTCACAATAACTTTTGGTGCAATGATAAATTCCAACATCGTATCATGTCCGCTCACACTTTAGTAAATTTACCCCAATGGATTGATTTTAAGATTAATTGTCTACATAACAAGATTTTATGTTCGTAATTAGTCCACCAGTGGATTTGTAATTTCTGTAAATCATTTATTTAGTTTTTTACTCTTTATTTTTATGTGTATACAGTAAAATCTTTTTTAACAATTTATCCAGCCTCTTTGAGAGATTTTTTTATTCTATTTTTTGGCATTTTGCTCATTAGCTTACTATTCTTTCTCCGTGTGTGAGTGTCTAGCTTTTCAGCGCAATAGATTCTTATATGTAGTGTCTCTATGCTTGTTGTGCCTATACAAATGTATAGCTTTCTAGCCAATGTAATGCAATGTACTTAGAGTGATTGTGTAAAACAGTGAAGTGGAGCGCTGGACTTAACCCACGTTGCCGACCTCTTATACTACCTCCTTCCTAGGTAGTTCTGGATTTAAAATGGAACTTAGAAAATCAGTTTATTGACCCATTGCTTGGTATACCTAGTGTACTTCTAGCGCCACCTACACTCCACATATTAAATTCCATTTTAAATGCAATGTACTTAGAAATATTCACAATCAACGTGATTAAATAACTCTTATAAAACTTTTAAGTAACTTGGTCACTACTAACGATGGAACTGCAAATACAAAAACAATGACAGTACAATAGAAATATATAAACATGAAACATATACGACCTGTAGCCATTTCGAAATATCAAGAGTCTCAGCATGAGAGATGGATATAATCAGTTAACAATTTTCCCTGGAGTCCATGTTACTTTCAGCTGTGGCCGGTTGTGAATTGTCAGAGTTCCCATGCTTGTCTTCTGGTGTGGGGCATTCTCTTCATGAGGGTGGGTGAAAGATTGTTGTGTCTTGTTGTTGTGTTCCTGGAGGAGTAATGGATATCTTTAAGGCCTTGCAGAAATGTGGTAAGTCCTCTTTCATCCTGAGGACAGCTGTTGTTTCACCTCTGGTTGCAACTATGCTCATTGGGAATCCCAATCTGTATAGTATACCTTGATCTCGTAGTGCTGCGGTGATGTAGTTGACCTCCCTTCTTTTTTACAGGGTGGTTAGACTCAGGTAGACACGTGAAACGCTAAAAATTTCGTTTTGTTTTCATTAGTTAAATAATTAATTTGTTTCGGCAAATTAGTTATGTTAAGTTAAATAGTTTTTTCGGATCCGTTCGTTATTTCAGATCCATTCTTTATTCATATTAATTATTCTATTCTAAAGTTTAGAATAGAATAATGCATATGAATAAAGAATGGATCTGAAAAAATTAAAGGATACGAAAAAACGATTTAACTTAACAAAACTAATATGTAGCGAATTGCCAAAACAAAATTATCTAAAACCGACACCGCCACCCACATCGCCGACACTAAATGAAGCTATTAACCCCTAAACCACCGGTGCCCCTTATAGCCAACACTAACTAAACCTATTAACCCCTAAACCTCCGTTCCCCAACATCGCTGACACTAACTAAACCTATTAACCCCTAAACCGCAGTTCCCTGACATCGCCAAAACGAACTAAACCTATTAACCCCTAAACTGCAGTTCCCTGACATTGCTGACACTAACTAAACCTATTAACCCCTAAACAGCAGTTCCCCGGCATCACCGACCCCAACTAAACCTATTAACTCCTAAAGCGCAGTTCCCAGACATCGCCAACACTAACTAAACCTATTAACCCCTAAACTGCAGTTCCCCGAAATCGCCAACACTAACTAAACATATTAAGCCCTAAACCACCGTGCACCCACATCGCCAACACTAACTAAAACACAAAATAAACATATTAACCCCTAAACCGCCGTACACCCACATCGCCAACACTAACTATACCTATTAACTCCTAAACCGCTGCCCTCCACATCACAACAACCTAAATTAAACTATATTAACCCCTAAACCTAACACCCCCTAACTTTAACATAATTAAAATAGACCTAAATTAAAGTTACAATTAACTAACTACCTATTTAAGAATAAATACAAACTTACCTGTGAAATAAAAATAAAACCTAAGCTTACACTAATAAAACCTAACACTACTAAAAGTAATAAAACCTAACATTACTAAAAATAAAAAAAACTAAGATTACTAAAAAATGTAAACTACAATTACTAAAAATAATAAACACTATAATTACAAAAAATAAAAATACTAACTCCAATACAAAAAAAATTGTAATTTATTCTTGATGCATTTTGTGCAACTTTTATTTTTCGGGAAAAAGTTAACCACAGCTCTGAGAACACGGTAATCATTCTAGCGTAAATCGTGAATGAACTCAAGTGATTGCGTTTACTTTGAACTTGTTATAACAGCGCAATAAAACCTGCGTGCAAGTTTTAAAAATATTCCGAAAGGACAGTGTCTTAGAGTAAGACGAAAGTGTACTAGACTTATTGACTACGATTCACAAATTAAAATCTTAGAACATAGGTTTCTAGAAGAAGGCTACAGAGCTGATGAAGTTAAAACCTCTATATTACAAGCTAAAGAAGTTGAGAGGAAAGACATCCTGTTTAAAGAACAAAAAAGTACAAAAAGCTATTTAGATGAGGATGCAGATACCTTAACGATTCATTTCGTAACAAACTACAACTGTCAGTATAAATATGTAGAGAAGATCATTAAGAAATATTGGCATCATATACAAACGGACCCCGTTATAGCCAAGTTAATCCCGAATAAACCAACTATATAGAATATACTGACCCCTAGTGATTTTAATGCTAAAAAAACCCATTGTCAATAAAGACAGAGACCTTTTAGGTAATAATCTCAATGGATATTTCCTGTGTTACAGCTTCAGAGCCTGCAAACACAGTACGGAACTAAAACATTTCCACCAACACCCAAAAAGAATATAAAATCTCAGATACCATTCGGTGCAGTGATAAAGGGGTGATCTACTTCATTCAGTGCACATGCCAAAAGCATTATTTAGGTGAAACATCACGCACCTTACGCACCAGAATTCGTGAACATCTAAACTGAAAAAGTAGATCCAGAAACAAGGTTATACGAACACTTTAGAAATGTACATAAAAATAACATTAAGGATTTCAAATTCTGGGTTTTTTGCCAGGTTAAAAAACCATGGACGGGAGGAGATTTTGAAAAAGTGCTTTTACTTAAAGAAGCACAAATGATTTACGATATGGGCACTCAATTTCCACTCGGCCTTAATTTAGAGCTAGATCTCAATCCCTTTATTCTAGATTAGAAAGAACAAGTACATCTAACAGAACACTTAGTTTCATTATCGATTGTCACTATTGTAGTGGCTAATTCATTGACTAAAGAACAGGTAAGATAGTGAGTTATTCACAAACCTAATCTAGGTTGGTCTTATCAAATATATTAAAATAATTGCAAAAGTTAGAGCATAACATTAGCATAACTTTATTACAGGTGAAATACTACATATATTGAAATGAATATATTATAAAATAAATCATCACACCATAAGTTTATATATATATATGTATATGTATAAAGTTTAGTGATTTTCGATCTTCCGTCTATTAGTTTTTATTGGTTTTTATTAGTTTTCATAGTAACAATTCTTTTAGCTTATCTCCATTATAGTTCACTAATGATGACCATTGAGAACTGTAATTAAAAACTTCCTTAATCAAAAAAACTTCCAAAAATGTTTAAATTATATTTTCAATTGTATTTCCTATACTCTATGCATATTGCTCTTATGTAATAAGACTCTCTAAAAGTATTGCAGCTAAAAAAACTGAGAAAGAGGCACCCAATCATACAACAGAAGGGTCTATAAAAAGACATTTGTTAACCTCAATAACCATCTTGATAAAGCCATTTATTGGTGAAACGCATTGATGGTATACCCTTATAAAAGAATTTTGTACACAGAAAAAGGATTATATTGGATTTTAAGGAACTACTTTTTCATCCACAAACTCTGCGCAGAGTAAGGACTTTCATCATAGACAATGGATCACTATCCTTGAGTCCCTGCTAACTTGTTGCTAGGATCAAGTGATACAGACTTACCAGACTACATCGGAGAAGCAATGAGTGGGCTAAGCAGCCGTTACAAGACTCCACAGACACCCGTGCCGAGGCTCGGCTCATTTCATATTATCAGAAAGGTAATCCCATAAGTAATCGGAGAGCCGTTCCATTCAAAAGGTAGGCACTTAAATAAGGGGTGTAAGAGTCCAGACGTAGTTTGCTAGCAAACCGCTATCAGCTTTCTATGAAGTGTTATGTGAACTTTGAGTGTACCTGGATAAAGGTATTTTAGACCAACAAACCAACTTACCAACCTCCTCAGTTGATTGTAGACATATAGCTTAACCAGTTAGAGGTACCCCACCACTAAGGGACATTTATCAACTCTCTATAAAAAAGGATACAATCCTATGTGCTGGACTTTCATATTAAAATCATTGAAAATCAGTTACTTTTTAGTGAACAAACTGAAACACATACAGCAAGCAGGTGGTACAATTTTAAAAGGAGATTTTTTTTCAATCCTATTGAGACAAATTGTATTTTATTGTATTTGAACAATTTTGTATTTTTTGCATTTGATTGACTATAGTACAATCAATCTAGAAAATGACCGGTCATATTATCTGAATTTAAAAAAAGGGAATTTTTAGAAGCAATAAGCAATTATTTGAGTATGGTATAAATACCCAATAAATTATTTTTGATATTATAGATATCTTTTGTTGAAAACTTTATTTTATGTATGCACCAAAGCACAAATAACACATTAATATTCAATATTTTCAATTTGCAAATACACTCTGCATATATTTTGCAAATGCTTTAAACTACTTATGATGAATTGATACACATCAAATAATTAAAATTATATTTAACCCTACAGCTTTGTTCTAGCGCACATATACACTATTTTCTATTTATGAATAAATAGAACTTATTATGCAATGTGCAGAACATTGGAATGTGAAATATTAATATTTTCATGTCGGGTTAGGGCACATATGAAAATGCAATCGGGTTTGCGTGAGAGTGGGGTGTTAAGTTTATTTTTCACCTTTTTCTCCATTTACTTCGATGGGGGAATAGGTTATTGTGCGCTCTATTCTAAGTTGGGCTTTTTGTGCTCCTTGGGGTAGCACAAGCGCAATATCCTTTTACTTTCAACTTTTTACTTTTTGCAACCCGACGCATGCAAAAAGTTTACTTCCAAAGCAATTAGCACTCTAGCGAAAGTGCTAAATAGTGCTCCACTTGTAATCTGACCCTTAATAAATCATCAGCAAAATGAAATCCCTAACAATAACAACATTGCAGTATACATTCAATATTTTGCTGTATTTACTGTAAATAACATTTGAACACTTTGCCTGTAGAGAGACTGGAGGAAGTATTTAGAACTTAAAGGAACAGTAAACTAATTTTGGTGTATGCATCAGAAATTAATCATTGTAATAAAAAATCTCCATAAAATAATACATAAATAAATAATAAACACAATAGATTTATTAAAAGCTTTGTTGTGGCATGTTAAGGACATATATAAATGAGTTCCTGTACATATAAAGCAATCACTGTGCAGCATGTGTAGGTGGGACATAGTTCTGATATCAATTGGAATGCACACCAACCTCTCTACATTTTAACATTTAAATTAAAGGCAAAATAATGACAGTGTAAAGTAAAGGTTATGTTATTATTAAACAATGTTTATGTAGAATTAAAGTTTGTTTTAATCTCTTTTAATCCTCTTTGTAGTTGAGCCATTGTGCCCATCCCTGTGCTTGAAATGTTTTTAGTTATTTTTCTCGCATTGCATTTACAGATACATTTAAGCTTTTTTTCTGTGTGGTAACCATGTTTTTTTCAGCAAACCAAAAAGTTTGAGAAAATATCTTTAACTTGCAGATAAATCATAATATAGGAAAACTGCACCATATGATACAATAATTAAATAAAATACATAGGGCTAGATTACAAGTGGAGTGCAATTTATTGCTCCCGCTCGCACGCTGACTCCGCTCGATTTTAGATTTTTTGGCCGCATCAGGTAGCATGTGCATTACAAGTTGAAAATACATTTTTTTTGCTCATACACTAACCCGATATGCACACAGAGCAGAAGTTGGAATTTCACAACCACGTTAACGTACTCCCCCATAGACTTTAATGGAGCCAGAAAAGCAGAAAAATCACCCATACTTGTTCACTAACCTGAATCGCCATAAGCCCCCCACTCTAATAACCCCTAAACTGCCACATAACCTAAAGCAAAATACCACATTACCCGAATAACCCCTAATCCACCACACTCCCATATTGCAAACTACCCCTCTACACTAATAACCCCTAAATTACCAAATAGCCCACTGCAAAGTACCTCACTACACTAATAACCCCTAAAATGCCACATAGTCCACCTCAAAGTACCCCACTACACTAATAACCCTTAAACCGGCACACACCCACATTGCAAACTCCCATCTACCCTATTAACCCCTAAACTGCAACAAAGCCCATCGTAAAGTAACCTACTACACTAATAACCTCTAGACCACTACACCCCCACATTGAAAACTACCTCTCTACACTTTTAACCCCTAAACTGCTGCAAGCCCTATCGCAAAATACCCCTCTTAACTATGAATCCCTAAACTGTCACAACCAAATAGCAAAAAAACATTCTACACTATTAACCACTAAACCGCCACAAGCCCCATTGAAAAATGCCCCTCTACACTATTAATCCCTAAACCACCACAACCCCCATTGCAAATCATCTATCATCTAAACCCCTAACCAGCTAACCCCCTAACCTAATACCCCCTAAGTTACCACAAAAGAAAACATTAATGGAAAAAATAACAAAAGAAAACAGTTATGCCTATTCTAAAACTAAAGCTTCACTTAAAAAACCCCACCCAAAATAAATAAAAACTGTACTAAACTAAACTATAGCAATAGCCCTTAGAAGGTCTTTTTGTTGGGCATTGCCACAAAGTAATCAGCTCTTTTTCCTGGAAAAAAAAAATACAATACCCCCCCCCAACATTACAATACAAGTAACCCTCTCTCAAAAAAAGGCTATCTAAAAAAAACTAAATATTGTCCTCATTTGGTTGGGCATTGCCCTTAGAAGGGCATTTAGCTCTTTTGCTGCCCCCCCCCAAAAAAAATTCTAAAAAAAGAAAACCACCCAAAAAAATCCTATCACTAAACCCCAAACCTAATGTGCTTCAGTGATTTGTTGTGGTTATAAAAGTTTACTCAGGTTACTGATGGCTCCAATTTAACTTGACAATTGTTATGTGGCTTAACATGACAGTAGCAATGTATCAGACCAGACAGGGCTGGACAAGCAGGCTTTCTTCCATGGCATGGTGATTGAGATTGAACGTTTCCATCTACCAGAACACCAAGAGAGGCAACCTATACTCACAGCACAGAAAGTTCTACTTGTCGGTGGTCACACCTCCTAGAGGGCTACATCTTCTTCAGCGTTATCGAATCATCCTTACCTCATATGATTGGGGGAACTTAATGTAAGTGCAAACCCAAAAGGGGACATATATCAAGATAAGAAAGAAACAAAGAAAGAACTGTATATTATATTTCCTCAGTCTTGTCTACTATATTGGGGACTAACAGCACGATTTTTTGAATCACTTGTATGTTTCTGTTAGTGATTATATTACTGTGGTAATTAAGATATAATTTCCATGGTATTCAGACCTTATTACTACATATATATATGGGTATTAGCTTAATTACCTAATAATAGTTCTCAGTCTTATATAGCGCCGTCTCTATTTTCTTGTGTTCATATATATATATATATATATATATATATATATATATATATATATATATATATATATATATAAAGTATTTCTTAAATATTCCAATCTCAAACTTTATTGCCCCACAATTAGCATCAGTTCATTTTCCCAAAACACCAAGATGTAGGATTTTAGATCTATATTTTTTCAATTTATTTGAATCTTGAAACTTTACTCTTTCAAAACAGGGGTCTTATGATATATTTCTATAGTGAGGTAACAAAAAAGACCTCTCAAAATTTCCCAGAGTCCTCAAAATACTGCAGAACCAATGCTGTGACATATTTATCATTTTTATGATAAGTCACTAGCAGTATGTTTGACAGAGGACCACTCAGATGAAAGAGCATAATTGCTGCTTTCAAATATTTCTCTATGTATTATGCGGGGCAACTTAGGACATACCCCACCCACTTAAAGTTGCTACATATGCATATGGTTCTGTCAAGTAATCACTAATGCCATGGTCAACAGCTGATGGTTACTTGGGCATGTGCCCCCTCTTTTGAATGAGGTGTCACTCCTTTTAGAAAAGAGGGATCTCTTGTACAACTGTAGGGACCTTCTATAGCCCAGAGCATATAGAAACAGGTGATTGTCATTTCTGTGGCAATCACTTGCTGTCTAAATTGGCATGAGATCCCTCATTTGAAAATTTGTAACACCCTCTTCTTTGTAAGGGGTATTATGTGCAAATATATCTGTCATTAGAAGATAGGGGCTCCTTTGGAGCGACTACCCCCATAAAGTAAATATATTAGGTAGGTGATTGCAATATTTAGGGCAATCACCTACTAATGACAGAGATATAAGAATCCAAAATTGAACAGAGGGGGATTCTTTCTTTCTAAACTAGAGTCTGATATCTATGTTTTATGGGGGAGTCATGAGGGGTTGCTTGCCACTTTTGACACCTACCACACCCACTAACCCACCCATACCACTAACTATTTTAATTACTAAGCCCCCTAACCTAACACCCCCTGAATTAACCCCAATACTAAGTTACACTTAAATAAAACCTAACATAAAATTAAAAAAAAAAAATCTAAAATTACAAAAAAATTAAAAACTCTAAAATTACAGAAAAAAAATAAACAAAATTCTAAAAAAACAAACAAAAAAACAATAGTCAGACGAGCCGAATCAGGAGCCAAAGCGAGTAGTCAAACGAGCCGGAATCTGGAACAAGGAGAACAGCAGAGTCAGGAACAAGCCAGGGATCAGGAACCAGGAGGGACGTCAGACAGCCAGGTAATACACAGGAACTGGAACTCATAAAACAGGTCTGAGACAGCACAAGAGCAAAGCATACTGAACAGAGGCCCTTTAAATAATAAGTGATGACATCACAATTCTGAGACTTTAACCTGTCTCACACGGATGATTTACATCAGTCTGGCCATAAAAGGAAGTGCAGGAAATGAGCAGCATTCCCCACAATGCACCATAGTCAGGAAGAGAGGTGAGTAAAATGGCTGCCAGAAGCACATGGCAAACAAAGCAGGGAAAAAACCCTGACAGCAAGGTACCCCAAATTGAATGTGATACCTTTCATTTAATCTTCTGTGTACAACAGACATCAGATGGAGAGGAGCCTCCACGCCGCTGAGGACCGCCGCTATTAAAGACCGCCATTGAGGATCCAAGGGGAAGACAGTTCTGCACCTCCTCTCCGCGCTGCCTTTGTTCTGGAGGAAAATAGAAGATGATGGATCCGCCTGGAAGAAGACCTTCTCCGCTGGACTTCAAGAACAGTGAATAACTATTTGTGGCTTAGTTTTAGGCTTTTTTATTTAAATTTTTGGGGTGTTTTTTTTAGATTAGGGTTTTTTTGGGCTTGAAAAAGAGATGATTGCCCTTTTAAAGGCAATGCCCATACAAAACATTCAATAGGTAGTTCAAGTTTTGTTTAGTGTTAGGATTATTTATTTTGCGTGGTTTGGTGGGTGGGGGTTTTTAATGTTAGGGGTAACTGGTAATTTTTGTAAGTAACAGAGCTGTTTTACTTAGGGCAATGCCATACAAAAGGCCATTTAAGAACTATTGGTAGTTTAGTATTAGATTAGGGGGTGTTTTCATTTTGGGGGATATTTTTTATTTTATAGGAGTATTAGTTTAGGTTAAAAACATTTATTTTGGAAAGCTTTCTTTATTTTTTTGTAATTTTACTTTTTTATTTTTTGTAACTTTAGCTTGGGGGTTTGTATTTTTTAAACATAGTCTACCCTCTGGGCAGGCTTATCGCTTAGTATTTAAATATAATGGTTTATTTATATTTTATCTCTATTATCAATCAATGGGTTAGCAGCTATCCTCAATGTGGGTAAATTGGTATATTATATATTTCAAAAAAGTGAAAGATGGGACAGAGCAAAAAATACAATACAATATACACTGAAATAAATGTATCTATAGATTTATTTAAAAAAGGAAGAGCATAAATGCACAAAAGAAAATATTGTGGACAAGTACGAACTGCAGATATAAAGTGATAATGTAGTTCCAAAATCTCTGGAGAGCAAAGTTTGGACACCACTGTTGTACACAAATAGTTAAAAACAATAAAATGTAAAGAAAACATTCAATAAAAGGTTAGAATATTTTCTTATTGCACTGTTTCAAAGGGCTTAAACAATTAAACTTAGCTTAGCGCCAGTAATGTACTAGTTGTATTGAGCGGAACACTATTGCTGAGCCAATCACGGACTGCATATGTGCATAGCCACCATTTATCGAAAAAAACATTTTGCTTTTGAGCATGCTGTTTCTTTTAGAGTTAAACATTTTTTTATGAGAAAAATATAAGACAAACAACAGTAAATATAATAGCAATAGTGAGCACAAATATCTAAACATTTGTAATGTGTAAACATTGAAGTAAGTGCTACTTAAGTTACATTTAACAACCTCTGTTACCTTTTACAACTTCAGTCTTAAAGGGCCATGATACCCACATTTTTTCTTTCATGATTTAGAAAGAGAATGCATTTTTAAACATCTTTCTAATTTACTTCTATTATCTAATTTGTTTTATTCTCTTGATATTTTTTGCTGAAAAGCATATCTAGATATGCTCAGTAGCTGCTGATTGGTTACTGCACATAGAAGTCTCATGTGATTGGCTCACCCATGTGCATTGCTTTTTCTTCAAATAAGGATATCTCAAAAATGAAGCAAAATAAATAATAGAAGTAAATTGTAATGTTGTTTACATTTGTATGTTCTATCTGAATCATGAAAGAAAGATTTTGGGTTTAGTGGCCCTTTAAGAATGCTGGTTTCAATAAATAATAGATCAATAAGTGTTTACAATAAAAAATTGAATTGGGTGAAACTATAATTACTAGGGTTAAACAATCTTAATTTTAAAAGCACATAGAAGACACATTTGTATATACTGTATATGTATTAAAAACTATGGGCTCCATGTACTAAGCCGTCAATTCATCCGTCATTTTAGACGCGGCTAAACTCGCCGTTACTCGCCGCGGGCGAAATGGTGTCCGCTGTAGCTATGTACTAATAATCCCACAATAAATAGACACGTCTAGCCCGCCGCGAGCAGTGGCGGAATATTGATAAATTTGACGCCTCGCTCGCCGCGACTAAGCTAATGTACTTAACTTTCAGTTGAATTGTCTGGCCAATTGTTAACACGTGACATGTAAGGTGTCATGAACGTCATAGTAGTCGCGGGAATAGAATTTTGCTCCTATAAATGTACAACTTTTCTAAACAACTTTATTATTGTTCCAAAATTTTTGGAGAGTAATTACAGAGCGCTCGTTTTTGTGATCTTTATTTACAATTTCGATATGGCTTCATCTGGATCTGAAACCGCTTCAAAATCCAAGAATCCTCACTTTTCTCATCAGCAAAACGTCGTTTTGATTGACATGATTATTGACTCTTATGATTATTTGTTTGGATGTCGTGTCAAACAGACAAATTTTTCTAGGAGGAAGCAGATCTGGCAAAGGATCAGCGACGCTGTTAGTGCCCAGGGTCCAGGAAAAAAGGATGTCGATCAGCTGAAGAAGCGTTACAACGACATTAAACGCTTCGCCAAAGCTAAATTGGCCAGAGAAAAAAATTCGGCACGTGCTACCGGAGGTGGACCAGCATATGTGGCAGACCTCAATGATTATGAGCAGAAGCTTGTTCAGCGTCTGGGACCAGAGATCATCACTGGCATAACGGATGATTGTGACAGTGATTTAAGAGGTAAATGTACAACATAGTTGACGTAAATGTTTTTTTTAAAGTTATGATAGGTCATTGTCTCCAATATATATTTCTTTAAAATAACATTATCTGACTTCTTACGCTTCAGTATCCTAATCTATATAGGCCATTTAGGCCCCAAATACTGTAAACATTTATCTCGCATATATGTATAAGGGATTGTACAAGCCATTTAGGCCCCAAATACAGTAATCATTTATGTTGCATATATGTATAAGGGATTGTACAATAATAGTGTTGTTATACTGCCATTTTTTTTTAATGGTCTAACGTAACTAAAGATTTGTTGATTATTAATATAGTGATCCCTAAAGATAACACCCATGTGTTTATTTTCAAACCAGTATTGCATAGAAACCTTAAAGAGATAATGACAATAGAAATAATGTAATTTGAAACTATTAAAATAATATTGTATGTCCAACATTAATCATGAGACTAACCCCAGATCACATGCCTTCTTAAATTTCTGATCTATTGACTTCCATGTTGCGTTATTTGACTATAGAATATTATTGTTAACATCTTTCCAAATTGTTCTCCGCTTTATAAACATATACTTTTTTCAGATATAGCTATGCACATAGTTGACGCAGTCACATGAACCATCTATGTGCATCAACCAATGATCATTTACTGTGCATGTATAGATTTGCTTTTCCTCAAAGTATAAAAATCCAATGAAGGCAAAAACATAATACAATTAAATATTTTTGAAAAAGCTTTTTTTTCTGCAATTTGTAAAGGGAATTATATTTGTTCATGTCCCTTTAAAGGGCCACTAAACCCAAAATCTTTTATTAATGATTCGGATAGAGAATTGAAATTTAAACAACATTACAAATTACTTCCATTATTTCTTTGGCTTCATTTTCTAGATATTCTTAGTTGAAGAAAAATAAATACACATGTTGAGCCAATCACACGAGGCTTCTTTGTGCAGCAATCAAATGCTTTTCAACAAAGAATATCAAGAGAATAAAACAAATGAGATAATATAAGTAAATTATAAAGATGTTTATAACTGCATTCTCTTTCCAAATCATAAAAAAAGGTGGTTGGCATGTCCCTTTAATGATTGAGCCTGCATTCACTGCTGTAATTATTATTATTAACACTTTTAGCTTTCAGTTTCAACTAGAAATAAAAATAAACCTAATTTTTTTTTATTTTTTTTTTAAAGCGACGCCAACAACACAAGCCGAGCCTGTGAGGAGTAACGAAGTGCCCACTTGTTCTACTTCATCTTCTGCGGTGTCAAGACCACACAGTGCAGCTGTTTCCAGACCTTCGGCCAGTTTTACACATGGACAATTAATACGCTCAACATCTAATGTTACACACACAGCTTCCTCGGCGGACACACTTCCTGATCTAAGGACCAGCACTCCACAAACTGGTGTTGGTAGATCAACTGGTAAGTACTTTACAAATGAATAATCTCAATGTTGTGTGTTTTATCTCTTTTATCTCTCAATTTTTTTTTTTAAATTTTTTTTTTAAATGTCAAATGTCATTATTGACATATTCTATTTCGAGATCTTTTACAGATGTAATGTAATTTGAAGGACAAATAGCAATGATCATAGATTTTCATGAAAGGGACACTGTACAAATTTTTTTAAATGAGGATTCGTGTAAAGCATGCATGCTATTTTAATCAACTTTCTAATGGTTTTAAAATTTATCATTATTTTCTTTTTGAGAATTGATCATAGTATTACATAAGAAAGTTGATAGAAATTCCATGCAATATATCTTATTCTCAAAAAGATTATTTTTGCTTCAGTGTCCAGTTAATTGCAAAATACATTTCCATTAATAATTTTGAATATATAGTTACATTGACAAAAAAAACATTTTAATTTTATTTATTTATTTATTTTTATGTTATGTATTTTTTTATAGGTGATTTGGGACGTCTTTTCCAGGGATTGACTGGACATTCATCTCCATTATTTGATGGTATGTATCACATATGTATATATATATAATATAACTTAAATTGTTGTATGACGGTTGTATCTGCTCTCTCCTTCTATTCTATTTCTGCAAGTGTTTTTATAAAATTTTATTTTTATTTACTAACAATTTGTTATGTCTTGATCTAGAAGAAGAAAACTCATCAAGGGAGATCACTATCAATCTCATGCCGATAGTGGAAAATCCCATTCAAGATGAACCACCAGGAGGGCATGATGGAAGTGAGACTCCAGATATTCTTGAAGATTTGGGAGATGCGCAACCGGATGAAATTCACACACCAGAAAACATTGAGGAACCTGTTGAAACACAGGCACCACCAATTGCACTGCAAACAGGTGGTGTAAATATTGACAATACACCGGCAGAAGGACTATTGGGCGATGTTGCATTGAGGGAAATGTTGACACTTGCAAGGCAATACAGAGAGGACCACAGAGAAATGCAAAATATTATTAACACAAATATTGACCGCTGGGCTGCTCTTTCAGAAAAAAATGTGGAAATAGAAATGCAAAGGAATGAGATAGAAATGCAGAAATTACAGCTGCAAAGAGAGATGTTCCAGTGGTAGAGGCGGATGGATGAAGAGAAAAACCAGCAAATTAACAGAGCTTTAACCATCAGTGAAAGGACATTACAATCTCTGTTGGCTATTGTCAGTGAAAGGGAGGGTACAACAGACCCAAAGAGGCCACGTCTGGAGTGAACATTTATTGTATTATTTATAACACTATATTAGTCACCGTTAATTTTTTTTATCTATATATTGTTTAATAAGTTATTTTTTGTGTATTTTAAGTTTAAAATGTTATTATTTAATAAAGACAAATTTTTTTATGGCCAAAAAAAAGTTTATTTACATAAATTCAAACTCACTTTTGATTCTTCAACACAAAAGTTTTTCTCAGTTATTAATTGTCATTCTTCTGACAATCATCATGACAAAACAAAAAATGAAATCAAATAACATATTTACGGTATAAAAAATCTACTTGCTCCATTAACATTCCCAAAGTTGCCCTAATTTTAGAATTTTTTTGTTTCACATGATCTTCAAGACAACTCTGAGTACTTTTGTCTGCAGTTTCAATAGTTGATGTTGAAGATAAATCTGTAGAAAAATAAATGCAAAGCAAATTTTAATTCAATTTTCATATACATATTCAATGTATGATAGGGTTTTTCATCACAAATATTACCTCCTGATGTGCTGTTATCTACGATATCTACTATATTAGCTTCTACACTTATGTCCACTCCTTTAAAGCTTTCATCTGAGCCAACTCCTATTTGAAATATACAATATGTATTAGTTAAAACTTGGATTTTCTTAGATTTAAGATTACTGAGTATGAAACATACCTTTATCTAACATCATTGTTGGTAAAACTTCTATCCTTGGTTGAGTATCATCTGAAGTCAATGCTTCAAATATTGTCACACTATCAGGATTTTGAAATTCTTCCATTTCCATACTAGTTTCCATGTCTTCCATGGTAATATCTATGAACGTAATTACAAAGATAAAGATAGAAAACTATTAAATCAAAAACATAGGATATATTATTTAAAACAATATTAATAATCATTAAAAGGGACATAGAACCCAATTTCTAAGTTTCATGATTCCGATAGTGCATGAAATTTAAATAAACTTTTATTTTACTTCATTCTTTTTGTATCTTTATTTGAAAAGCAAGAATCTAAGTTTAGATGCCAGCCCATTTTTGGTGCACCAACTGTGTTGTACTTGCTAATTGGACAGAACCAATCAAAGAGTGCTGTCCATGGTGCTCAACCAAAAATTGGCTGGCTCCTTCGCTTAGATGCCTTCTTTTTCAAATAAAGATAGAAAGTTAATGAGGAAAAAAATGATAATAGAAGTAAATTAGCAACTTGATTAATATTGCATGCTAAAACTTTTTAAGCCAAAACATAAAATATATGATTTAAAATTTAAATAATAAGTCATTACCTGTCTGTGTCTTTTTATGACAAATTTCATATGGATTTGGAGATAATTCAATATCCAATAGTGTTATTGGCAAAGGTGGAGAAAGAGCTTCACTTCTGGGTGTTTGCACCCACATTGACCTTAGGTAGCGTGGTGGGTGTGCACACTTCATTCTCCTACTTCTCATATCTATAAACATATATATAAAAAAAATTTGGAATAAAAATTTTTAATCTAATTATTCCAAGTAATTTTTTGTTTTCAAAACATTCAGTTCTGCATGCTTAGTTTTCTAACATGTTTCAATGTTATATAGTAATATATTTATATTTTATTTGACTAACTCAGTTCTGCATGTTTCAATGGTATATACTAATATAGTTATATTTTACTCTACTAACTCATTTTTGTATGCTAAGTTTTCTAACCTTTTAAGTGTATATAGTAATATAGTTAAATTTTAATCTACTAACTCAGTTCTGCATGCTTACTTTTGTAACTTTTTGCAATTGTATATACTAATATAGTCAAAGTAACACTCAGAAAATAATATTGTCCTGGATTCGTCAATGATGACGCAGTTCAAAAATAAACCCTTTTTTTATATTATTAAAAATTATTTCATATATAATTTTGAAACTTACATGTCCTTATCAATCTTCGAATCGATTTATAGTACTTCGGTTCTCTTCTCTTCAAATCACTATATTTTCTAAGACACTGTCGTCTTGTTCTTTTAATTTTTGAAATACGATGCATTCTTCTCAGCATCTCGTATATAATTTTGTCTCTGCATTCCTGTCTCACTCCCCTCACACCACCAATCCGTTTAGGGAAATATTTATCCATGGCATAAACTAATATCACCAATTCTCCAGCACCAAAAGGTTCAGGACGCGACATGTTAGACGATGACGTGATTAATCGTTATGTCAATCATTAGCGCATTGATATGGAAATGTATCCCCGAAAAATAGAGAAAAATATAATGTATCTGTAGATTAATGTATTTTATGAAGGTTTGTAAATATCGATGTTTATAGTTATTACAAATGATATTTGTTTTCTATACATTTTCTTTGTTTCAGATGTGTTGATATGTATTAAAATTTACTTTGGTTTACAATAGTTATTTTGTTTCTAAACATTTTATTTGTTTAAGATGTGTTTATATGTATTAAAATGTTGTTTGGTTTACAATTGTTATTTTGTTTCTAAACATTTTCTTTGTTTCATATGTGTTTATATGTATTAGAATTTATTTTGGTTTACAATTGTTATTTGGTTTCTAAACATTTCCTTTTTTTTCAGATGTGTTTATATGTATTACAAGTTACTTTGGTTTACAATTGTTAATATATAATGTTTAAAGATTCTAATTTTGTAATAAAATAATTTATTTTGCCATTATTTTCTATATGCCACTTTTCTTTTAACAAATCTTGAATGCAAAAATATATTATAAAGGTTAAGAAAATAAGTGTTAAGAGTAAGCCCTTAAGGTATTTATTTGAATATGGGAAAACCTAGTAGCTGTTAAAAATAGAGGTTAGAATAAAACAAATAAAATTAGCAAATCTTTTTTAACTCAAAAATCCAATCTGATAACATAAAGCACTGTTGAATATACTGTCGCTTGTTACAGCTACAATTCAATGACACAATACAATGAATTAGCATCAGCTATGGAGGGATTACATTACACTAATCACATAATGTAAAAGAGTGAGAGCAGCTGTAGACACTAGTGTGATGTCACAAAGACAATGTATTACCTATAATATATTGTCTGTAATAACTTTGAGCATAAACTTTATTTATTTTAAACCTTTGATAATTGAAGAACAACAACTGTTATGTATTTAACTGTTTATCATGAGTGATTTTTAATAACCTTAATTCTTAAAAAAAAAATGGAGACAAGTTAATAAAGAAAGTTTTTTATTGATCAACTGAAACTTTAATCCTCATACACAAAATATTGTTCTGAAACCATGTCCCTTGTTGCATTTCCACGCCTATTAGCTTGTTCTACACATATTTCTTCTGGTAAATCATCAGCATCTATTGGATCTTCATCTTCTAATGGACAGCCTCTTTTAATTGCAATATTGTGCAGTATGCAGCAAACCAATATAATTTTTGCAACTTTCTCTGGTGCATACTGCATAGCACCACCAGAACTGAAAACATATTATTTTCACCAATTTTACAATGACAAATTGTTTTCTACTGAACTTTGACCAAAAATGACATCTCACAAAAGGAGTTTGTAAGACCCAAAGATGTTAGTTGTGTAAAAAAATGTTAGATTTTTTTTAAAAAACATTGTGTTATTTGGCTTGAATCCTTTGTGCAGTGTTTAAAGAAAATAATAATTTACAAGTGTAAACTTAGCCATTTGAATTCTGATACCATCCTGATAAGTATAAAACAATCTGAATCCTATTTATATATGGGCAAAATGGGTATACTGGGCATGTTTGCTAAAGTTGTCTTTTTTTTACTTTTAAAGGTATTTGAAACAAACATTTTCTTTTGTGTTTCAGACAGATTATACAATTTTCCTAAAGTTTCCAATTTACTTCTGTTATCAATTTTTAGTTCAGCACCCTGGATAGCGCTTTCTGATTGGTGGGTACATTTAGCCCCAATCAGCAAGCGCAAGCCATATGCTGAACCGAAAATGGGCCAGCTCCTAATCTTACACTCTTGCTTTTTAAATAAAGATAGCAAGAGAACGAAGAAAAATTCATAATAGGAGTAAATTACAAAGTTGCTTAAAATGCCATGATCTATCTGAATAATTAAATAAATAAATGTGAGTTTAGTATCCTTTTAAATTAATTTTTTGATTAGATATAAAGGATTAAATGCACCAATACAGCAAACAAGAACCACTAGAAATGAAGAAAATCAATAATTACAACATCGAAACTTAGGTAACATGCTTGTAAAATGGGACCTGATATCTTACATGTTAGCTTTTTAACTATACTATTTCAACTGGTTCAACAATAGTTTTTTTTGTTTTTATATATATTTTTAATTGAGGTTAACATAAGGAAAAACAAAGTACAGACAGTACAAAGCATACCTTAGGGTTAATACAAATAATGGAATTTGCACTATAGCAATATATATAAAGATTAAGGTATAGAAACAGCAAGTTCTGCGTTAGTCTTGGCGCCATATTTGTTATTTGAGTCCATTAGGCGGCTGTAAAATAAGTGACTTTTCACAGAAGGTAAATATACAGTGTCAAAAGAACATATAAAAGGCAAACTGACTATGGTAATTTGTTTACCGTAGTTTAATAATATGCAGAACTTGAAAAACTTTATAACCTAAAAAACTATTTTTTTCTTATTTAATAAACACTTTTGCAGTGAATATCCATGAATTCCCTAAACATATAAAACTTATAAAGCTAGTGGCCACTCTTGGACCACCCCTATATATGTTGAGAAGGGGGTAAAGATTGGGGACATATAAACAGGGCTAATTTTGTGTCTATTTTAGTTTAGTTTGCATAGCTGTGGTAGCACATGGATGCACCATAGAGTACTATAACTAACCAGAAGAACAATTAAATACATATTTTTATGTCTATTAGTTGCATGTATAAGGCTCCCTAGTAGAAAAATGGGTGGTCTCCTAAATTTAATTTATGCTATGGCCGTGACATTATTGGTTATCTAGATAAATGACAGTTAGCACCAGGCTTGGACAGTAAAGGCAGCTTTGGATTGCTTAACGAGTTAAATAGGCATTAATGTCTATATCTATACACGAGTTGGTTTTAATGCCTAAATGGATATCTGCAGCATGAGGTACTAGTAATTCTTACATGTGCAGAAGGTAATATGAAGATGAGCAGAGTCAGATAACTCTAACTAGGTCTCTACACAGAATCCTTCTCCTCGATTTTAGTACCCCTAGTATACAGTGTGTAAAGACAGGTTAAAGGAATACAACAAATATAACTCTCATCTTATCAAAAAATTGCTAGTAAGAGTAGGTCTATTCAATTCCACCATCATAGCCGCTGACAGTGGAAGGACAGCCCAACAGTATGGTAGAAGAATGTATATAATGAGAGCAGAACAATAATAACTCGCCCTGATATACCTGTCCATATCAATAGACTAATACCTTATATAAAATATAGTATGAAAAAAAGACTCATCTGATAATATAAATTGAAGCTGACTATAAGAAGAACACGGCTACTGAAACCTAAGGTTTTTAGAAAGAAGTCCCAAGAACTAGTTTGTAGTTATGTGTGCCTTATTAGAAGGATTACAGGGCATTGTGGCAACAAGAAATAAAATAAAAACAGTATAAACAAAGTAACATTGTCTAATCAAGGGAAGCCTCTGCAAACACAGATATATCTCCAGGAATATTTTGCCACATTTACCCGATGCCAGACCGGGGATCATAGGAGGTAGGATGGCGTATTTTTATAGCTTGGTGTGTCATTCTCTGCAGAGCCAGACATCTCTCCTGGTTGACCAGCTGAGACAAGTATACAAAGCTCCACCATTGTACAGTCCCGCTGACCATAGCTCAGAAGGAACTTTGAGGGCAATATGGAGGCTTGACAAACCAAAGACCACACCGATCCTCAAAGTCTCCGATGCCAAGCTGCACCATCTGCTCACATGGTTCCTCTGAGAGGTAATTTCATTCCTGAGGTTTGCGCCGGTTGGCGGTAATGAAGAGGAGCATGCTTTGAGAGCTGTGATTGGCTCACCCATGTGCATTGCTATTTCTTTACTTAAGGATATCTAAAGAATGAAGCAAATTAAATAATATAAGTAAATTGGAATGTTGTCTGAATTATGAAAGAAAATTTTTGGGTTTAATGTCCCTTTAAGAGTCAGCACAGTCAAAACATCTGAGATAAGGAGGCAGTCAGCAGAAGCTTAGATACAAGGTAATTACAGAGGTAAAAAGTATATTTCTATAACAGTGTTGGTTATACAAAACTGGGGTATGGTAAATAAAGGGATTATCTATCTTTTTAAACCATAACATTTTTGGTGTTTACTATCCCTTTAAATAGCTTCACGTGCATGAGCACAGTGTCATCTATATGAAACACATGAACTAACGCCCTCTAGCTGTGAAAAACTGTCAAATGCATTCAGCTGAGATGCAACCTTCAAGGGCTTAGAAATTAAAATATGTGCCTACCTAGGTTTAGCTTTCAACTGGGAATAACAAGAGAACAAAGAAAATGTGATGATAAAAGTAAATTAGAAAGTTGTTTGCCCTATCTGATTCATGATAGTTTAATTTGGACTTTACTATCCCTTTAATTATGCAAACTTAAAAAAATGCAGCGTACTTAAAATCCTAGATGCCGCACAGTGATTGGATGTAATGTAAACGCTGATAAGACAGTTTTAAATGTTTTTCAAACATTTATTTTGCAATTTATGATATATGTAGACAAAAATTACTTTAAAGGGATATGAAACCCCAAAATATGTTATTCAGGATTCGTATAGAGCATGCAATTTTAAATAATTTTCCAATTTACATATATTAGCAAATTAGCTTCATTCCCGTGTTATCTTTTGTTGAAGGAGCAGTACTACTGGGAGCTAGTACAACTCTAGTTGTGCATTGGTACTCTTGAGCCTACTTAGGTATGCTTTTCAAAGATACCAAGTAAGTGAAGCAATTTATATAACACTGTAGAAGTAAAGGGAAACGTTGTTTAAAATTGCATGCTCTGTCTGAATCATGAAGGTTTCATTTTGTCTTTAGTGTCCCTGCACGTCCCTTTAATATTGCAGTATGACAAGTACTTTATCTGCCTAATTGTAGGTATTTTGTGTCAGTTGCCATGGTATAAATAGCTCAATTTGTTCTTTGGGGAGGGCTTTAAGTAATTTATTATTACAGTATAAATGCTAAGCAATATTTTTTTGTTAGCTGAGTAAATAGTATGTGTTTGATTCTCTGAGAGCTGATCCCCTGCGATTCTAGAAATTGAGGTTATAAGAATCTTGGCCCTAGAAAAGCAATCAAAGTGGAAGTACAGTGTGTGACTAAACGTCAGTGTATAAAAAGTTTTTACTAAACCTCTAGTGAAATCTGTTTAAATAGGAAATACATTCCAGCAATTCTTTGTGATTATTCGTAATAGGCAATATCGGTTCCTGAAAACAGAAATTACAGCAGATGTTTTACATAATTCCTTAATGCAATTTAGCAATCACTACTGATAATTAGAAATACACAGAAGTATGGGTAAATACATTTCCAAATCAATTTTTATTTCAATCAATTTTCTGAAATTGCCAAACAGTAAACAAATTCTTTACATGTCCTCCAAGACTTTTGTGAGATAGCACTAAAGTTATTTAAAATGACAACTCTTATAAAATTGGTTAGTACTTGGAAATGCAGAATATCTCAAATTCATATTTTATTCAATGAAGTTTATCAGTAGAAGCAGGATGAAATCATGCATGCTTAAGTCAATATGTTTGAGTATTGCATTGGAATTTGTTATTTGGAAAGTTGTCAAATTAGTGAAAATATCCTATTTGTCTTGCTTATCCCTATTTTAAATAATTTTCTAAAAAAAGATTATGAAGGGAAACAATAAAATTAAGTCTCATCAAATCTAAAGTGACTTTTCAAAACAATTTGTCAATCATTTATAAAAACACCAAACTATGGTAAATAAGACTGTTTAAATGTAAATCAATACTGCAGTATAGGTAGCATATTTCCTTCTAATATTCAATGGCTTTTAAGAACAACTCCCCCAGCTATGTTCGTGGAGAAAGAGATTGTCTCTAATCTTTTTGGACTCTATGGAAATATACAATAGAGTTCCATTTGTTGAATGCAGCTGCAACATTTGATTTATGTGTTGTTGAAGCTTGGTAAACCTTCTCCAAAATCTGCAAATTACAATGTTGTTTCCAATAACTTGAATGAATACAGTTGGAAAAGGACACACCTCTGTAAGCCTTGAAAAAATGGTTTATTGAGGACAGATTTATTTATTTCTCCAAAAAAAAGTAATACATTTTTAAATATTTTTTAGATGATGGAAAGACATATTTAACTTGTGTCCTTTAGCATTACAGAGAGCTCAAAGGTTTTAAATATTTATTGTACTACACATAGGAGACATGAGCAGGAAAAATTGTATAAACTTACACTACACAGATACACAACTGGGACAAAGAATAAATAAAAAAATAAAATAAATAAAAGATAGGCATATGATCCTTGAAATGGCTTCTGCAAGATGTATTAGCAGGTGTCTCTCAAGTAGTAAATGTTTTAGACAACTTTTTTTTTGATAATGCACTGTGTAGACAAACTCCAAAGATCATAAACAAAAGGGAGTTTTAGCTGTTTGCACTAGTCATACAGACTTTATTATCTTGAAGAGTTTTCTATCTGCAGAATCTTCTCTGCACATTGAACTTCTTCCATACTACATATTTTTAACCCCTTAATAACCACTGGACGGAATAATTCTGTCATAGAACTATTGAGCAAACTGATGCTGTGTCCTTAAGGGGTTAAACAGGGGTAAACTGGGAATAAAAAGCAGCACTGGAAAATATGGAGACCAGCCCTATTGTTTTCAGTATTAAATTATGTTACTTTGTCTTAAACAAAAGTGCCAGATTGTTGTAATATAGGCACCCTATAACCCAACTGCATCTAATAATCACCCCTTTAAATTGTAGCTTTCCAGCCACAGTTGCTGCAGCCTACTAGGAAGTCTCCTGGTATCCTGGTAGGCCAATCCAGCCTTCAGATTTAATCTGGGATTAAAAGGCAACATTTTTAGATTCACCAAATTATTTGTTTCAAAAATGACATTAAATAATTAGGAAATTAAATTTTTTGTACGATTTGCAAAATTATACATCTAAGATTGAGGTAGCTAACCTATGTTTTGAGTTAATGGGGAGGGACTAACCAATCAGTTTTGAGACTTTTCAGTTCCAAATGAAGTTGTTATTATCCTATTTTATAGGCTTTTTGAAAGATATATTGTTTTAATTAACTGCAAAAGAGCTGTGATTACTTCAGGGCAATGCCTGACAAATGCCCTTCTCATGGCAATTTTTAGAGTAGGTTTTTTTTTTTTTAATATTATTTTTATTGAGGTATAATGTATAATTTAACAATTTAAGCAATAATTCGCAAGACATATAAGTACAGAAAAGAATCACAATAACACTGGGAAAAGAATATAAATAGAAAAAAACATTAACATACTCAATGTCACCAGATATAGTCATGTCATACAAGGAAAACATGTATTATCTAGATATGCAAATAGAGAGAAGAAAATTCAACCTCATGTCTTCTGTTATAAAACATCCCCATTAGAGTATGTTAACTGAAAGACATACCGCATTCCCCTAGAGAAATATAAAGGCCACTCTTGGACCTCCTGAAATATAACTATGCCGTAGTAGGGGGCCTTGGAGGAGTGGAGAACAAGGAAAAAGGGCCCCAGGATGTAATCAAAAAAGGTAGGTCATCATCAACACTTACATATAGTGAGTTATTTAAGCAAGCACCAGTTATATAGAATTCTTATAATTCTCATAAAGGAGTTACTGAGAGTAATTTATGGAGATTAATTATATGGGTTAATGTGCTCTCTTTGATGCAGAGTAGGTTTTTTAAGATAGATTTTTTTTGGGGGGGGTTACTATTGTTTTAGTATAGGGTTTTTTAAGCAAAAGAGCAGTGATTAGTTCAACTTGGGCACTGCCCAACAAATGCACGTTTCAGTAGGTTTTAGTTTTAGTATAGGATTTTTTTAGAGGGGGCTTTTTAAGGGGACTTTAGTTTTAGGACTGGGCTTTTACTGGTTGGGGTTTTTCATTTTTGGTAATGCTTTTTTTTTGTACTGCTATTTTTTTTAAAAAAAATTTAAACTTGCAGTCTAAGGTTAGAGATCTTGGGGGTTAGCTGTTAGGGGGTTAAGTAGTGTAGGGATAGTTTGTGATGGGGTTGTATTGTTTAGAGGCTTAATAGGTTAGGGAGTAGTTTGTGATGGGTTAATAGTGGTTTGGGTGTTAAAAGAGTAGGGGATTGTCACGAAAACCTCAGGATTTAGCTAAGAAGGGGTTAATTCTGTGTAGCTTGAACTCAAAAACAGTTATTTGTTTTCAAGAAGAATTGTAACTTGTGTTTTCTTTGAACTGCCAGGCGTTTCTTAAATAGCCCACCAAATGTTAGTGTGTATGCATTGAGTCATACAGGCCCATTTATCAAGCTCCGTACGGAGCTTGAAGGGCCGTGTTTCTGGCGAGTCTTCAGACTCGCCAGAAACACAAGTTATGAAGCAGCGGTCTAAAGACCGCTGCTTCATAACCCTGTCCGCCTGCTCTGAGCAGGCGGACAGGAATCGCTGGAAATCAACCCGATCGAATACGATCGGGTTGATTGACACCCCCCTGCTGGCGGCCGATTGGCCGCGAGTCAGCAGGGGGCGGCGTTGCACCAGCAGCTCTTGTGAGCTGCTGGTGCAATGTTAAATGCGGAGAGCGTACTGCTCTCCGCATTTAGCGAGGTCTTGCGGACCTGATCCGCAGTGTTGGATCAGGTCCGCAAGCCCTTTGATAAATGGGCCCCATTAAGTCACTGAAGCTCTTAGTCACAGAGATACATAGGATAAAGTTTATGGCTTAAGCTGTCAATAGAATGCCTGATGCAAAACAGGCCCTTCATTACAAAAACTGACCAGGTCACTGACAGGACATTGGTATATTATGTACATATGTGGGTTAAAACTGTTATAACCTTAAAGGAAGGTAAATATGACAACCTATGGCATATTTGATATCAAACCGATTCTCCCAATAAAACTAAAAGGTTCTAGATATGTAAATATAGAAATTTCTTACCTAGCAGAAATTATATTGGATTGTATAATTTCAGGCAAGAAATTAGTCTATTGAAGGTTATAAAGACAGGGGAGTTTCTTAGCCCGCCCAGGAGGGTGTGGTTAAGCAACCTGATCTCTGAAAAGTAGGTTTAAGAATCTTATTTCTTAACAATAAGATTGTCATTCTTACAAGGGGAGCTGCTGTACAGAAGTAAGGAGCCATCTTTTTCCTGCCATCCCCGGGCACAGAGCTTGAAGCTAGGAAAGTATTCAATTCTGTTTTTCTCCTTTTTATTTTAAAACATTGTTTGCGTGTGTAATTTTATTTGTAACAACTTTTTATTAATAATGCATTGTGCATAATATTTTTGGCATAATAAATAATTCCTTTATTAAGTTTGGCCTTTGTCTAATAATTGAACCACGTTACTGAAAGAGACTGGAATATTAGAACTGTATAATTTAGGTTATTTTCTGCTAAATTGTATTTTTAGAGTTAATGTGTAAAGTCTGGGTTTTTCCTTAGGATTTCCCCTTTAATAAATTTTAAGTTGTGGCAGTATTGGAGCTATAGGATTTATTGTTTATTGTGGGTGGCATTAAAAGGGAGTGTTGGGCATTTCTCTTACGTCTAGTATACATTAAGGGAGTGCGGTTAACTCTTGCACCCACTAAACTGAATCACAAGCTTGCCTGGTGTGGCCAGATTGTGACCTATTGGTGGCCGAGAGGGGGGCTGATAACCCTTTCTGTGCCAAATAAGTGACTGGCGCAGGGTTGGATAACCTTGGTTCGTCACAGGGATTATTGCAGTGGGGGTATTGGTGGTTTAGTGGATGATAGTGTATTGCAGTTAAGATATTGGCAGTTTAGGGGATGTTAGTGTAGGGAGTTTATTGTAGTGGGGGATGTAGTGGTTTAGGGGTTAATAGTGTAAGGAGTTTATAGTGGTGGAGCTTTTTGTAGTTTGTAGTTTTTGTAGTTTGTAGTACAGTTAAACATGCTTAATTACCTAAGGCCCAATTATCCAAAATTCATGAGAAATCACACAAACACTTTTTTTTAGCATTATAATTTAATATATGTGTCTCTCAACCCTGCATAGTGAGATACGGCTCTCAAAGTAAAATTTGCCCTTCTAAAATTCTGAAGAGATGTCTTTGATAAAGTCTTCTCAGTATTGTGAGCACCCTCAAAACAATTTTATAAAGACAGATTTTATCTTGAGAGTTATTTATTTCACTATGCAGTATTCTGGAAGTAGAGAGGCACCTATATTATATTATAAAGCTAAAACAGAAGTGTGGATTTGTTGTTTTTTTTTCTGATGAGAAATTACGGGTGTCTATTTTCTCCTCATTGATGACAAGGACCAAACTAAAAACACTTGGTTTATGCAGAAATGTGTAAAAAATCACTAATGCAGTAAAGAAACCTTTCTATTATTGCAATTTAAACTTCCTTCATATCACGGGGTCAATTCAAAATGTAGAGTAGCCAACCATGTTGCATTGCCAAATTGCTCACTGTGATATAAGGTCCTAATTGTTACAGGACTGGTATGAGTTCTGTATATCCAATCCCCTGAAACACATAAAAACAAGAGAAGGTACCTCATCAGAAGATATCCTCTAAACATTACAGAATAAATAATGAAAATGAACTCACAAGAGTGAAGCATCGTAAATATCAGAAAATGATTTAATAAATAAAACAACCATTTTAAAAACATCACAGCATGAAGCCTTAGGAAACAGTCAAAACATCAATTGCTGTTTTGTTCAAAACGTTGTTTTATTTAATATAGAATGTTACTGAGACTGTTCCTGTACTATATGTGTGGAAGTGGACTGGAGCCAGAAATTAAGGTTGTGGGCTGTATAAACCAGACATCCTCAAACTTGGCCCTCCAGAGGTTTTGGAACTACATTTCCCATGATGCTCAGCCAGCATATCCACTGGCTGAGCATCATGTGAAATGTAGTTCCAAAACCTCTGCAGGGCCAAGCTTGAGGATGTCTGGTATAAACTGTAATGGCTGCCTAGCTGAGACACCATGAAGCCAAAAAGTAGAAACAAAGCCCAGCACTCAAATATTAGATACAATTCCAAGTTTTATTGGCATACATTAAAAATAGATATTACAAAGAGAGTTTATACCCTCCAGCAGAACTGACTAACGCGTTTCGGCTGGGAAAGCCATACTCATAGCCATTAAAACCATTTAATACACACCGGCTAAAATATCCAGTGCTCAAATTTCATTGGAGGATATGTTGATCATTCTTTAAAGGGACAGAATTAGTATATACAAATACATCTATTACATTTCTACTTTAGCACAAACCGTTCATTGGTCCTATTCACAAGATAATGAATAAATAAATAAATTCATATATACTTCATAAGAAACACTATTAATTCCATAATTATTATAACGGTCAAATTAATCAAATTCAAAATAACAAAATAATAATAATAATAATGTTCCTATTACTTATAAACACTTATACTGAAACCATGGAGCTAACTTTGTGTCCTCATAGATTGACATTTTTAATTATTATTTATGTGTATGAATAAGATGTTGAAAATAAATTCTAACTATACACCTATTTGTTAAATCACCAAGAACACCTAGCTGACCTTGCATCTTTGTAACTCGTAGGTATATAGTGCATGTCTGAGATAGTTTGTTCTCAGTAGCTACATCACTAAATGGATAGTGAATATTAGGCTAACTATTACCAAAGCATTTTAAGACTATACATGGTACCATATACACCTAGCCTTAATCCTAAGTACTAGGACCAATGGTTAATAAAATCGTACTCGGAATTCAGGCCCCTAGGTCTCTTGGTTTGGAGCCTGAAAATCCAGTACATTTCTTGTCGTGACAAGATTTTAAATCGATCCCCACCTCTCTTCTGTGATAGGATTTTCTCAATTATCATCCATCTAAGTGACTGATAGTCTTTATCATGGTACTGTACGAAGTGTGATACCAGTGTGGTGCTACTCTTGCCCACCCGGATCGTGGACAAATGTTCCCGTATCCTCGAACGGACATCCCTGGTGGTCAACCCTACCTACTGCAAATTACAAGAGGAGCACCACAACAGGTAAACACAGTACGTAGTTTTACAATTTACGCAGGAGGAGATATCAAAAGATTCCCCTGTAACTACTGATGCAAAGGAGGAACCAACCTGGACATACTCACATGCTGTGCATTGTGAATATCCACATTTATAGGTCCCCTTATGTCTTAGCCAAGACGAAGATTGTGTTAACTCTGAGCTGGGTTTTTTTAGCATAGAAGGGGGGATCAAATTCCCTATTGTTTTGTTCCTTCTATAGGAAAATCTACAACCTTTCTTTGCCACCTCAGAGAGGGCATCGTCAGCCACCAGTAAACGATAGTGATTACGAATCACACCACAAATTTGCTCATACTGGGCAGAATAATCAGTGACAAATGTCAAAATATTATCTGTTTGCCTTTTTGATGTACGAGTATCCCTCAACAGGTTCTCTCTAGGCATGCTTTCCACTTCACCTCTAGCTCTTTTTATCACATTCCTACTGTACCCTCTTTGAAATAACCTATTTTCTAGGTCATCTGCATGTAATTTAAACATATTTGGTAGAGTACAGTTTCTTTTGATACGTACAAATTGCCCCTTCGCCACTGAATAAGGCATATGTCTAGGGTGACAGCTTCTTGCATGCAAGAGGCTGTTCCCTGAAATGGGTTTCCTGTATACTTGTGAAGTGACCTTACCTGAAGGCCAACCTCTCAGCTCCAAATCAAGGTAGTTAACCATATTTGCATTATACTCAAATGTAAAACGTAAGTTTACTTCATTACACTCCAGGTAATCCACAAATTTGCTTGCCAATGTGCTTTCTCCTTCCCAGATGAACAAGAGGTCATCTATGAAACGGAGGTACAACTTAATTTCCAGCCTGAAGGGGTTCCCACCCGCATAGATATGGGACCGCTCCCACCAACCCATAAATAGGTTGGCGTAGGTGGGCGCAAATTTGGCACCCATAGCGGTCCCACGCCTCTGCAGGCAGAATTCCCCCCCAAACTGGAAATAGTTGTGGGACAAAAGAAAATACAGAGCTTCTTTCACAAAGGCCACAAAGGTATCACTATGTGTGGTCTCATTCTTCAAAAAATACATAACCGCCTCAATACCCCATTCATGCGGTATGGAAGAATATAGAGAGACCACATCCACAGTAAGCCATCCGAAGCTCTCTTTCCAATGCACTTTCTCTACTAGGTTCAACACCTGTGTAGAATCTCTCACGTAGCTTGGCAAAGATTTTACCAAGGGTTGAAGAATTCCGTCTATCCATTCGGAAAGATGTTCCAACATGGACCCAATCCCATTCACTATGGGTCTCCCCTGGACATTTACCAATGTTTTATGCACCTTTGGTAGGTGGTGGAACAGAGGGATAACAGGATGTTTCACATATAAATATTGTGAAGTTCTTTCATCAATTATTCCCTCCTCCACCGCTCTATCCAAAAGGTGCACAAGTTCATATTGAAACTTATTGGTTGGGTCCTGTGTTAAACACTCATAGTTTTCTTCATCCTAAAGCTGTCTCAGGGCTTCCCCAATGTAATCCTCTCTATCTAAAAGGACCACTGAGCCCCCCTTATCCGCCTTTTTGATCACCACTTTGGTGTTCTCTTCTAAAGACTTGAGAGCCAAACGCTCATTTGCTGTCATATTTTTTGGTATATCTCCCTGGGACAAAGAAAGTTGTCTCAAGTCTGTCTCCACTCTTCGATAAAATGTTTCTATTATACTACCCCTGCTCTGAATGGGGTAGAAAGTGGAAGGATTCCTATATCTTCTGACTCTAGTCTGGTCAGTATTATCTGGCATCACTGAGCTCTCTCTTTCTAACTCACCCAGAGCAATTACATCACATGTCTCCAAAAAGTCTAGTTCTTGGGAGCTACCTGTCTGGTCATTTGTTTCTCTAGTCACTGTTGCTTGTTCCTGGTCTGCACCAAAAAAATGTTTCCGTAAGGTTATATTACGAACAAATTTGTTCAGGTCCAGCATTGTTTTAAAGAGATTAAAATTTGCAGTTGGCACAAAACCAAGACCAAGCGACAGCACTCTCTCCTCATGGGATGTCAAAATATGGCTAGAAAGGTTTAGGATGGAATATATTTGGACGGTGCTCTCGTTTGGCGAGAGGGATATCTCCCCTGTTGTGGTCCCTGCGATGTTGTACCTCCCCCCTCTCTGGGAAATTGGCCCACCTGAAAAACCTGTTCCATCTGTACTAACTCATCATCCCTATTGGGAGTAGCATTATTGGTAACAGGCTGCCTTGTAGAATGTGGAAAACTGGGTAATGGCTGATAACTACTCTAATGGTCAAATTGACCCCTTTGATGTGCTGAATATTGTGTAGTTCTTCCTCTGTTGTAACCATATCTATTTCTCATTCTGGAACGTGGAAAATTCTGCCCTCCTGTTCTATTGTACTGGGTGTTCATATTCACTACTTCTTGGGGGAAAATATCTTCATTTTCTGACTGCGTGCTATCCCCACCAGAATCAGCCTCGCTGTCAGAAAATGTGACCGATTTATTGCCTCTACCCCTTTGTCTTCTTCCCCTACCTCGTCTACCTCCTCTGGTGAAATTTTGAGTTCTCCTATATTGGAACCTCTGACTCTTTCTCCAAATATACACTTTGTTATTATCATAGTCTGCCTTGTCCCTAATGAATTTTGTGTGTTTAATATTCACTATCTCACATTTAACCTCTAACATTGTTTGCTGCAAAACACTATCAAAGTTAGGATAATCAATTGCATTACAATGAGTGTTTAAAAGCAACTGTACTTCATCAATCTCAGACCTGATTGATATCAATAATTTAGATTTATAATTAACCAATACATTCATCAATCTAATCGAGCAATCACTCAAGACTGAATTCCACAATTCTATAAATTCTGAGTCCTCAGTATCAAACGTGGGAAACTTATTTACTCTAAGGCCTCTTGGTATCATCTTTAAGGCCAAATATTTTTCTAGAGTCCAAATGTCCCTCTTCAATTTCTTTTCTCTGATTAACAAATGCTCCATGTCATCAAACAGCATAGACAAGTCAAAATTATTTCTATCTTGTGAAAAAATTTGATCAACTTCTCTATTGTCCACATCTCTTTCTTCAACATTCTTTAGAGAGTAAAATGTAACCATAGATCCATCATGATTTTGCTGCATCATTATTACAATCTAAATGGGACGAATGACTTGCCACTTGTCACTCAAATTCCAAAAAACAAAAAAGAGAGAGTCCCATCCAGACTATTCATGTGCGATAACCACAAAAAAATTATTATTAAAGAAAACTTTTCCGGAGTACACCTTTAGTGAGAGTCCTCAGGGAAATGTAATCATATATTGTTGAATACAAGTCTCACAGCTTCGGCCCTTAGTTTCCTACTCTGGCCCAAAATTACACATTAGTAATCCTTTATATGTATGTGTGTATTATCAATTACAGTGCCCGGTTATAAAATAGTGTCCGTTTCATATACTTAGTACAGTCCTGACAGACATATAAATATTTGTTTATGAAACCCTTTTGAAAAATCTGTCATAACAATGTAGTTGACATTAAACGAAACTTTCCATTCAGGCTTATTCAGCTCTCTCTACGAACCAGACTTCAGTGAGCCAACACAGCATTCACTTTCATCAATAAACACGTTGATTATGTTACCTTAGGAGGATCTTTGATTTCACCACTCCTTGCCGGTCGCAGCTCCTGCTCTCCCAGGCTACGATACCAGCCTGTCCACCATTCGCGGATCGAGCAGCTCCTGTGCCTGGCGTCTTCCGTACACGTCAGAACCACGTGTTTACTCCTTACTCTGTGATTGGACCCTATGGGCCAGTATGTTTTCTGCGTCACTCCGTGAGTCCTCTATCCTTCGGGAATCCAAAATTATACCGGGCACTGAAATCAATATACAAGAGGCTTGTCCGGGGAACAGTTATATAAAGTTCCAATCCGCTTCCTTAGTTAGGACCACTCCGGGGGCAAATGCAGATAAGGTGCGGGCTTGTGGCAAAAAAATATATAGCCAAAAAGTAGAAACAAAGCCCAGCACTCAAATATTAGATAAAATTCCAAGTTTTATTGGTATACATTAAAAATAGATATTACAAAGAGAGTGTATACCCTCCAGCAGAACTGACTAACGCGTTTCGGCTGGGAAAGCCGTACTCATAGCCATTAAAGCACTAACACATGCTTATGAGAATCAAAAGTGTTTCATACTTGAGAGTTATTTTTCATTATTTAGTCTATGGCATTTAAAGGTTGTCTATAACTATCCCTGGTTTATTGGTTTGTTTTACTGTTAAAGTAGTTTTCTACTTAAAGGGACATGAAACCCAATTTTTTATTTCATGATTTAGAAATAACATTCAATTTTAAACAACTTTTTTATTTACTTCAATTATCTAATTTGCTTCCTTCTTTTGATATGCTTTCCTGAAAAGCATATCTAGATAGGCTCAGTAGCTGCTGATTGGTGGCTGTACATAGATGCCTTGTGTGATTGTCTCACCCATGTGCATTGCTATTTCTTCAACAACTTATATATAAAGAATAAAGCAAATTAGATAATAGAAGTAAATGGGACTCTTGTTTAAATATGTATTCTCTATCTGAATCATGAAAGAAAAAAAAATTTCTAAAAAAAGTCTAATATTCAGCTTTGCACAATTTATTGGATTGGTTTATAAATTATTGATGTATAGTAAATGGTATGAAGTTAAAGCTCTAAAACAAAAATAAAATAACAATTTATATATAGACACATAAATACATAAATAAATAAATATACCCCAACTTAAGCCTTCTCTTTAACTATTATTATATTATAAATATACTGATAAAAATAAAAGCAAACACAAAAATTATATTTATAGTTCAAGTTTTCACAATATCTGATGTGTGTGTGGGTAAAATAATTTCCCCTAACAATCAGGTAGATTACGAGTTTTGCATTATGAGTCAAATAGCATCGTTAGAGCCCATAACTCCTCATTTTCCCTAACGCTGCTATTACAAGTCTTGTCAGTAAAGGTGTACCTCACACCTTTTAGCCAGTCACGCAACGTCAGTATCGCACTTTTAAAAAAGTATTTTTTCAATGGGACTCCCATAGCGCCAGTATTACGAGTTTGCCTAGGAGGCCAAAAAGTGAGCGTTGCACTCTATAACCACAAGATCCGTACCGCCATCTAAAGTCAGTAGTTATGAGTTTTACATTACAAAGCTGTATCATAAAACTCATAACTTAAGTGTTAAAAAGTACACTAACACCCATAAACTACCTATTAACCCCTAAACCGAGGTCCTCCCGCATCACAAACTCTATAATAAAGTTATTATCCCCTAATCTGCCGCTCCGGACATCGCTGCCACTATTAAAATGTATTAATTCCTATTCCGCCGCTCCCCGACATCGTTGCCACTATAATAAACCTATTAACCCCTATACCGCCGCTCTCCCGCATCGCAGACACTATTTAAATATAATAAACCCCTAATCGTCCGCCCACACCGCCGCTATAATAAACCTATTAACCCCTAAACCGCAAGCCCCCAACATTGAAATATACTTAAATAAACTATTAACCCCTAAACCAAAAGCCCCCACAAGAATATATACTAAAATAAACTATTAACCCCTAAACCTAAGGCCCCCTAAATTTATATTAAAAGTTTCTCTGATCAAATAACGAACCAAAACCAACACAAAACCATTGTAAGTCTGTCCCACCCTAATGTTTGGGCATACCCAGGCTCTATGCTCTAAATTCCCTATCTTATTTTAAATTTAAACTTACCTGTCTGTCAAATTAAATAAATTAATTTTAAACTAACAATTAAACTAAGATAATTATTAAACTACAATTAAACTAACTACCAATTAAATTAAACTAAACTACACATTAAAAAAAATCCTAACACTACTGTAAAAATTACAAAAAGTATCTAATAAAAAAAAAAAAAATAACTAAATTACAAAAAACCAAAACACTAAATTACGAAAAATAAGAAACAAATTATCAAAAATAAAAAAGAATTACACCTAATCTAATAGCCCTATCAAAATAAAAAAAGCCCCCCCAAAATAAAAAAACCCTAGCCTACAATAAACTACAGATGGCCATTAAAAGGGCCTTTTGTGGGGCATTGCCCCAAAGATATCAGCTCTTTTACCTGTAAAAAAAATACAAACACCCCCCAACAGTAAAACCCATTACCCCCACAACCAACCCCCTCAAATAAAATAACTATCTAAAAAAAACCTAAGCTCCCCATTGCCCTGAAAAGCGCATTTGTATGGGCATTTACTGTAGCTCTTTTACATGCCCAGACCCTAAATTAAAAATAAAACCCACCCAAAAAACCCTTAAAAAATCCTAACACTAACCTCCGACGATTCACTTACAGTTCATGAAGTCCCGCTTGAAGGTTCCATCCAGCCGGTGAAGTCCTCATCCATGCAACAAGAAGTCTTCATCAGGGCGGCCTCTTCCATCTTCATCCAGCTGGCGAAGTCCTCATCCAGGCGGCAAGAAGTCTTCATCCAGACGGCATCTTCAATCTTCATACATCTGGCGCGGAGCGAGTCCATCCTGAAGACATCCAGCGCGGAGCATCCTCTTCATACGGTCACTGCAGTAAACTGAAACTTCAATGCGTCAAGATGGCGTCCCTTGCATTCCTATTGGCTGAAAGATTTTAATCAGCCAATAGGATTAAAGCTGATAAAATCTTATTGGTTGTTCCAATCAGCCAATAGCTTCAATGCAAGGGACGCCATCTTGGATGACGTCACTTGCATTGAATTTCCAGTTTACGGCGGCGACCATATGAAGAGGATGCTCCACGCCGGATGTCTTCAGGATGGACCCGCTCTGCGCCGGATGGATGAAGATAGAAGATGCCGTCTGGATGAAGACTTCTTGCCACCTGGATGAGGACTTCGCCTGCTGGATGAAGGTAGAAGAGGCCGCCCGGATGAAGACTTCTTGCCGCATGGATGAGGACTGGATGGATCCTTCAAGCGGGACTTCAAGAACTGTAAGTGGATTGTCAGGGTTAGTGTTAGGTTTTTTTTAAGGTTTTTTTGGTGGGTTTTATTTTTAGTTTAGGTTCTGGGCATGTAAAAGAGCTAAATGCTCCTTAAAAGGCAAAGCCCATACAAATGCCCTTTTCAGAGCAATGGGGAGCTTAGTTTTTTTTAGATAGTTATTTTATTTGGAGGGGTTGGTTGTGGGGGTGGTGGGTTTTAACTGATGGAGGGGTGTTTGTATTTTTTTTACAGGTAAAAGAGCTGATATGTTTGGGGCAATGCCCCACAAAAGGCCCTTTTAAGGGCCATTGCTAGTTTATTGTAGGCTAGGGTTTTTTATTTGGGGGGGGGGGGTTATTTTGATAGGGTTATTAGATTAGGTTGATTTATTTAGTGGTAGTGATGTAAGAGGCCAGAGGTTTAGGGGTTAATAACTTTAGTATAGTGGCGTCGACATCGGGAGCGGCAGATTAGGGTTAATAGTTTAATGTAGGCAATGTTGGGGGTGGCAGATTAGGGGTTAATAACTGTATGTAGGTGGCGGCGATATCAGGGGCGGCAGATTAGGGGTTAATAACTGTATGTAGGTGGCGGCGTTGCGGGCAGCATATTAGGGGTGTTTAGACTTGGGGTTTATGTTAAGGTGTTAGGTTTAAACATAACTTTTAATTTTCCCAAAGACATCAATGGGGCTGCGTTACGGAGCTTTTCATTCCTTGATCGCAGGTGTTAGGCTTTTTTTTTTGACGGCTCTCCCCATTGATGTCTATGGGGAAATCGTGCACGAGCACGTCAAAGCAGCGCTTGATTTCGGTGCGGTATGGAGCTCAACACCACCATTTCGCCCACACAAGCTTGCTTTTTTTAAACCTGTAATACCAGCGCTATAGGGAGGTGAAATAACCCCGCTTTTGTGGCGGTCGTTAAAATCCCTATAGCGCTCAAAACTCGTAATCTAGCTGATTATTTGTATTATTTTATTTTTCCTGACCAAAGAAAAAAGTAATTATTTTCTAGAATATATAAAACCTCACTCCTGGGTACACACCATTCTCTTTGTTTTTCTACGATATTCCAAGCCATTAAACATGGGGCTATTTGAATTATATAAGCTATCCAGTTTACATATATGATATAACTAGAAAAACCTGTTTTTTTTAAACACAGTTTGGGTAAGAAAACTATAAAGACATTTTTTTTTCTTCACATACAGACATGACCAATACAAAGCATGATGACTGGCTCATGTATTAGCATTTTACTTAACAAAATTAAAGGATCTTTAAAGGGACAGGGAAGCCTAACATTTTTTTTCATGTATGGATAGAACATAGGAGATTATTAGAGCAGAGAGCCCTAGAGAGGTGTGCTTGTGTGGAGCTAAATACGAGTCCCCAGGTAACAGCATTGCTCTTGATAGAAGTAGGTGTAGAGATAAGTCCTGTAGAAAATAGAAGCAGAGAGGCGCCAAATAGAACAGTACCGTCTGGTGTAATAAAGGTACAGCGCAACAGAGGAAACCCCCCTAAAAGGACCTACTCACAGGGGCACCGGCACAACCGGAGTGCCAAACACAGCAGATCGGAACTGTTACGAGTCGTCCGACAGACACGCCAATACGTCACAGGTGTGGATGCAGGAAGTCAGACGGCCATACGATCCACTCCAATCGCAATGATCTGACCTCACACTGCTAAACTTTAGTGTAAGAGCTGTGATATATTGGTGTGTCTGTCAGACAACTCGTAACTGTTCCGATCTGCAGTGTTTGGCACTCTGGTTGTGCCGCTGCCCCTGTGAGTAGGTCCTTTTAGGGGGGTTTCCTCTGTTGTGCTGTACCTTTATTACACCATATGGTACTGTTCTATTTGGTGCCTCTCTGGAGAGAACATACAATTTTAAACAACTTTCCAATTATGTCCATTATCAAATTTGATTTGTTCTCTTGTTATCCTTTGCTGAAAGAACAGTATTGCGCTACTTGCAGCAAGATGAACATATCTAGTCAGCCAATCACAAAAGACAAATGTGTGCAGGCACCAATTAGCAGCAGCTCCCACTAGTGTATGATATGTGTGTATTCTTTTTCAACAAGGGATACCAAGAGAACAAAGCAGATTTGAAAATAAAAGTGAATTTAAAAGTTTCTTAAAATTACATGCTCTATCGGAATTATGAAAGTTTAATTTTGACTTTCCTATCCCTTTAAATACAGTAGAGTTGCATACTAAAAAATGCCTTGTAAAAATACAAAACAAAAGTGCTTAGTCTAAATTGCAAACCAGTAGTAGATTTTTTCTGACAAATCCATTCCAAAGCATCATGTGACAGTCATCGGCCAATCACAAAATGCATATATGCATATACTGTGCATTCTTCCACATGCTTAGCGGGAGCTGGTGCCTCAGAAAGTGTGCATACAAAATAATTTTTATAATAATTGTGTGCTCTGAATCATGAAGGCTAATTTTAACTTTACTGTTCCTTTAATAGTATTAATTTATGATGCATGCAGTTATCAATTTCAAATAATTAGGGTAATTATATACTGCACATTGAGGGCTAGATTACAAGAGCTGCGCTAACTGTTGCGCTCTTTATGCGCGTCGGAAGTAGCACACATATTACAGGTTGAAAGTAAACGCTTTTGCTGGAACGCAATTGAATTTAATGTGCGTCAGGTTAGCGTGACTTCACAGCTCTGGTTAACAGTTTTTTTTTTTTTTAAAGTATATTTATTAGACATAGCCAACAACAAAGTACAATAAATAAATTAGAACAATTGACGTCATGCAGGACCGATATATATATTTAAACCTTTACAGTAGTACCTATATAAAAGAAAAAGGGAGAACCCTAAATGGTTTGAATGTCTATGACGTCTAAACAGTTGTTGACTACATATTTTTTTATTTAACCTAAAACTAATATCAACCAAACAAGGAAGGAGAGAGAGAAAAAAAGGGGGGGGGGTGGGAAGAAGAAGGGAAAAGGGGATATAAACAGGGGGGAGGGATGGAAGGGTCCTCCCAGGACTGCCCCCCAAAAAGGAGAAAAAACACACTAAGGTTTAATCATTTTCCCTAAAATTTCTGATCCAGGTATGAGGAAATACCTGGATCAACACCATTTCAGCAAAGCTAATGGAGGACACGAAAGGGGATAGAATCTGTCCCTGTAATTGGGTAGGATAGGTTTTAATAATAGGTGCCCATCCAGTCAAGAACTTTTTGATTCTTTTCTCTGATATCTGGTGGAGATGATAGGATTCATATATAATCTGGGCTTGAATATCCTTGAAGATTTGAGCCATAGTAGGGGTATGCTTGGCAATCTAATTTTTAAAAATGTTATATCTCACTATCAATATAATAGTGTTTAAAATTCGTATTTTGGGGCAGACCCTAAGGTTAGAGATTAGAAAAACTTTATCTTCCAGAGATAGAGAGAAAGCCCCTTCATGAACTCTATTAAACCAATATAAGATGTTCTGCCAAGGTTGGTATATTTTAGGACACAACCAGAGCATGTGCGGGAGATCTCCTCTGTTCATATGAGCAACGAGAACATGCAAACACTTTATTCGGGAAAAATTTAGACAATTTAGAAGGAGGTAAATAGTAATTATTTAATAATTTCAGATGTGATTCTTTCTAGCTAACCGAGATAGGGTAAATAGCCACAGAGGAAAGGCTGAAAGATATATTTTCTCGATCTACTGTAGGAATATAGGGTTAACAGTTAAGCGAGACAAAAAAGTTGTACAAAACACATCAAAATGATATTTAAAAGTATAGTTACACTTAAAATAACACTATCTAATAAAAAGTATTTAAAAAAGCACTAATTAGTGCTTTCGATAGAGTGCTAACTGCACTAGAAGTAAACTTTTTGCACGTGTCGGTTTGTGCTGGTACGATTTGAAAGTAAAACGTTATTGCTCCAGTGCTAACCCTGGAAATTGAGAATCAGCCAACAGGAATGCTAGGGTACCCCTATATAAAAGGAGTACCTCGCATTAAAAATTCAGTGTGCGGCTGGTGACCTCATGAAGAGGATCGTTATTGAAGAACTGAAGATATATGAAGAGCTAAATGCCCTTTTTAGAGTAAGTTTTTTTAGATAGTTTTTTTTGGGGGGGGGGGTTGGTGTTGTTAGGGTTAATGTAAGAAGCTACTAGTTTTTGTTTGTTTTTTAGAAAAAGAGTTGGTTCACTTTAGGGCTTAGGTTAGATTTCTTTAATTTCTCAGGTAAGTTTTTCTTTTTTTAAAGGTATTTAGTTTTTTGAGGTGGGGGTGGCTGCTTAGGGGTTAATAGTGTAGAAAGTTACTTTGCAATGTGGGGTTGTAGGGGTTATTAGTGTAAAGTGGTAGTTTGCAATGTGGGGTGGTGGCAGGTTAGAGGTTAATAGTGTAAAGAGGTAGTTTGCAATGTGGGTGGGGGGTTGCTGTTTAGTGGTTCCTAGTGTAGTTTAGTACAAACTCTTAATGAAACCTTTTAGATTGTGAAAAAAAGTTTGAGCAGTTAATACGATTCTGCAATCACATTTACTTTTGAACTTGTAATAAGTGTGCACATAACAACGCTATCCATACAAAATATGGGGGAGTGAAAATTACAGTGAGTTTGCACAAGCAAATTTGCAATAATTTGAACAGTGCCACCTGTAATATGGATTTGAGCGTAAAAAAACAGCAATCATCCAATTACATTTATGCTTCTTGCACTAATGATATTACTCCACCCATAATCTAGGCCTAAATGTTTTCAAGTTTAATCTTTTGCATTTGATAGAGTGGACTGTTTTATAGATGGCGATTTTTTTTTTCTATTTTAATTTAATTTGCTTTGTAAGGTTTTCAAGACATTTTACGATGTTTGTATCCTTCACACTGGAATCTGTCCTCTGGCTCTGAGAGGTGAATGGGTATTTGATAGATTTGTTTAGATTAATTATCATGGAGCTTAAAGGGACAGAAAACCCCAAAAAATAATCTCATGATTCAATTTTAAACAACTTTCCAATTTACTTCTGTTATCTAGTTTACTTTGTTCTCTTGTTACCCCTTGTTAAAAATAATACCTAGGTAGACTCATTCAGCAAAGCACTACTGGAAGCTAGCTCTACAACTCAGTAGAGAGAAAGAGAGAGAGAGTAACAGTGTCCTCTTTTATCAG